>NC_061116.1:222963077-223029857 GCF_002878395.1 Capsicum annuum | reverse complement strand
ATACATGCCAATACCAGGGGCGGATCCAGGAGTTTCAGTGAGGGGGTTCAGTAGTACATATACGGACTAGTCGAAGGGGATTCAACCTCTATTATTTATACATAAAAATTTTTTTTACCATGTAAAAATAGTATAATTTTCCATCGAAGGGGGTTCAAATACATGTACATCCGCCACTGACCAATACAGCTTATTTTGGGATAACTAATCCAGAATAACTTATTCCCAACCAAACCCTCCCAAAGTGAGTATATATGTATGTACATGCATGTGCGTATATATTCGTGTTTCACCAATATCTTACTACATCCGTTTCATATTACTTGACTTTTGTTGACATGACACAATTCTTGAGAAAATTTTATTTAGAGGTGTATTTTACTAAATTAACCTTATTAATGATACTTGAAACTTTAAGTTTGTCTATAATACCATATTATGTAGTTATTTAATACTAAGGATAGAAAAAAAAACAACATAATACAATTCTCTTGAGTCTATAAATTGGACAAGTAAATTAAAACAACTATTTTTTAGTATGAAGATCAAGTAATAAGAAATGATATTCTCTATTGTTTATATAAATAAATGAGTTGTGATTGCCATTTAATAGAGTATCACATAAATTATAATATATCTAAATAAATATAAATTTTAAAAATTCGACCTTATTTTTATTCATTATTTTGTATTTTCTATAATGAAATATGCTTATAAAATTAATATTACTTATTATTTCACCTATAAAATAAGTATTAGATTTTGATTATTATTGATAAAACTAATTTTATTATTATACTAATTTACTTCATCATACATCATCATTAGCTTATATACTTAATTAATTTTACCGAGAAGATAATATTCATGTTTTTATGAAAAAATTGTTATATGGATTTTAAAAATAAAAATATGATAATTTTAAAGAAGTAAAAAAAATGAGGGTTGATCCAAGGTTGTTTTTATAGAAAAAAAATCGGGAAGAATTAGATTTATGATCTGAGTGGTTGATCCAAAATTCACATCAAAATTATTTTCTCATAAGAAAACTATTTTTAAAATACATTATGAAAAACAAACAAAAGAAAAAAAGTAAATAACAACTGAAAATTTAATACAAGACAAAAGAATTTTAGAACTTTGTCATGAAAGGAGTTTTAAGTTCATCACAGCCAACAAAATCACTGTGAAGCAAGAAGTCATTGACTTCTTTTCGTTCTTTCATTATTTCACTCACCGATTGAACAATTTTTATAACAATTCAAACAAGGAGAATTAAACTGGAGGATTCGAATAAAGATAAGAGGTGGGGCAGGCGATGCTGAGGAAATGGGTGTACTTTAATTTTTTATTAATACATATATTAAAAAGGTATTTCTAGATATTATTTTTATCATTAAAGGAGTTATATTGTGAAATAAAAATTCTCAGGGGACAAAATCAAATCTACCCCTCTACTTTCGATATTGACTAATTTAGTGTATGTGAATTGCACGCGTGTGTCAATTTTTTTTTCTTTTAAATTGCATTTAAAAAAATGAAACATATAATATTACATCAAGGCTACAATGCAATATATGTAGCATCATGTTTATTTAAATAGAGAAAACATGTCTCCTTATAATTTTAGTATACGTATATCGCACGTATATATTGTGTCAATTAATTAGCACAAAATAACTAGCAATGATCTTGAATCTTTTGATTTGAGAAGTTTTAAATTCTTACTTAAAAGAAGTTTCAACGTTAACACAATTAATAAAATCGCTGTTACTAGCAATGATATTGAAGAAAGAGGATTTATTTTTCATTTTCATCTTTTTTCTTTATTTTATTCATTGATTGACCGGTTTATATGACAAAAAATAAAAGTATATGTATGGGGAGGGTGGGTGTTTGAGGAAGGTGGAAAGAGGTAAAGGATTCAAAGAAGGAAGAGGGGGTGGGGCATGAGATGGCTGAGGGCAAGGTGCATTTTATTTTTTATTGTATAATATTGAGGGATATTTGTATTATTTTGTGTTTGTCATTAAAAGAGCTAAAACGTGAAATGAAAATATTTCACATGTTAAAATACTTTTGAGGACAAAATCAAATCTACCCCTCTACTTTTGATAACGACTAATTTAGTGTATGTGCGCTGCATGTGCTTATCACATTAATAAAAAATTACATAAAAAAATGTATAATATTGTAATTAAGGCTACAATTCAACATATGCAACATATGTTTCTTTAAATAGAGAAAACATGTGTTCATAACTTTATATACGTGTATTGCACATATATATTGAGTCAATTAATTAGCACATAATTACTAGCAATGATTTTGAAGCCAAAATTTGATTTGAGAAAAAAAAAGTTTAAAATTTTTATCTTAGAAGGACCTTCGAGGTTATCACGACTAACAGAATCACTATCACTAACAATGATCTTACAGTAAGAAGACGTTTCTGATGCTTCAATTTTCATCTTTTTTTTATTTTTATTTGATTCAATCATTAACCAGTCTTGTATAACAATTAAAAAAAGTTGTAGGTGTGGGGTGAAGGGGGTAAGGTATTCGAAGAAGGAGAGAGAAGTTGGAGGATTTGAAGAATAAGAAGATGGGTGTGTTCGAGGAAGGAGAGAGAGGGCGGAGGATTTGAAGAATAAAAAGGAAGTGGAGGATTTGTAGAAGGAGAATGGGGTGCGACAGATGGTGGCTAAGGGTAGGCAGGGACGATATTAAGTACAAATTACGACGCATGAAAATTCGTGCTATTTTGTTAAATTAAATATTTTATATACATACTCCATATTTTCTAGAATTGATCTAATATCACCCATCAACATCCGTGGTACAAAAAGACTTAATGGTCCACTTGATTAAAATCTTAGTTATTTACCAATAGAAACAATAATTAATTCCCTATTAACACATTTTTTTCTCCTTTTTAAAAATAGTACATTCATACGCTAGAAATCTTAAAATTGCCTCTAGGGCATGGTGGATTTTGCAATTAGGGAGGTACTTGTAAATAGTTTGCTTTTGTCGTTAAAAGAACCGTAAAGTGAAACGAAAAAACTTCACGTGTTAAAATACTTTCATGACAACCAAATCTACGCTTCGACTTTTGATAATGACTAGGTTAGTGTACCTGTGTTGTACTAATAAAAAAAAAACATATAGAAAAAATGAAGTGTATAATATTGCAATTGAAACTACAATAAAATATATACAATAGTACGTTTATTTAAATAGAGAAAATATGTACTCTTATAATTTTATATACATACATTGCCCGTATATATCGCGCCAATTAATTAATACATAATACATACAAGAATAAATTATTGAAAAAGATCAATTAACGCTAAAGTAGTCAGAAAACATCATGCATTCACGCGTGAATTGTCCAAGCAACATATTAAAGACTACGTCTAGTACCCTTACAGGATTACTTACTTGTCGTATTTTTAATTTACACGCCTTTACAAAAATTATGTGTTTTTGATTATCATACCCTAATTTATTATCTTTAGTCATTTAAAATGTTAATTTTTCTTCTAAAAATATTTTTTCTTTAACCTCTTTTTGATAATTTTTTTTAGAAAAAACTAATCTAAACAATTACAATATTGAAACATGTGTCAGTGTATGTGCTTTTCTCTTAAATTTTCATGCTATTTATCACTTTTATGAATGACTATTACCAAGCGCAAATAGGAAGAATACACTCAATCATATCTTAATTTTTAAAATAAAAACTATTTTAAATCATATATATATATATATATATAGCATGGATAACAATACATAGTGAATTAGGAAGAGTAATTTTAACAATTAATACGTGAAAGATGGTTTGTGTTAAACATGTGTAGATACGAGAAAGATTTGTTTTGAGTCAAAAAGATCTGATCTTAGTGATAGTAATGGCTAAAGAAAGAAGATACATAAAAATTAATTGATTTTCAAATCTCCACCTAGTTGGGTTCATTAGATTAGCTAAAAGACATTGAAACTGGTAAAAAAGTAGTAAAGAAGCCCATCTGAGTTACTCGAGAAAATTGAAGGAAAGGTGTCTTTTAAGTCTTGAATGAAGGATTGGTGACATTGACCAACATATAGGGTCAAATATCATTAGGAAACTTGACTAAGTTAATTGTGGACTTGATTAATATTTTTAAAACTTTCTAATCTTTTTAAAAATATAAATCAACCCAACCCACACCCCTCTTCAATCCTAATCAACCACTCTCCCTCTCCAGTTTCTCCTAACCAACAGTTCTGCAAAATTTCTCCCTTCAACCTCCGGCGACAAATAGTCGGGCCAGTTTCTTTTCGACTTTCAACCATCAATCGACGTGAATACTTCTCCGGCGATAACAACTTCGAGTTCTTCGTCCTCCCATTTTCTTTTCACAGGTAAAAAATTATGAAGAAACAGAGGAACTTGAGCCAACTACTCTTCTGGTATTGAAATGTGGACTGAATAAAACCCTAATTTCTGGCATTTCTTCTTCTCATTGTCGTACTGTTGATTTGAATTTGTTGGTGATTTTGGGTCACAATTGATGTTCTTAGTGTGTATGTGTGTGTGTGTGATATGTTGGTGTTGCTCGATTGATTTATTTTTTGTCTTGGTAGAAATGGTATTGCAACAGTTGAAACATCTGATGTAATAGATGAAACATATGATGCAACAGATCAAAATATGATGCAACAGATCAAAATATGATGCAACAATGAAAATCTGATGTAACAGCTGAACAATCTAACAGATCATTTATTTGTTGTGACAGATGACTCTTCTGTTTGGAAGAAATCTAAACAATATTGATCCAATAGATAACTGATTAGTGATCTATTTTTATTCTTTCCAACGGTTTACTCTTCATTTTAAAATCTGATACAACAGATTAAAAATTTAATGCAACTATGAAAATCTGATGCAACAGGTGAGCAATCTAACAGATCATTCATCTGTTGCGACAGACGACTCTTCTATTTGGAAGAAATCTAAACAATATTGATCTAACAGATAACTGATTAGTGATCTGTTTTTATTTTTTCCAACGGTTTACTCTTCATTTTACAACAGATTAGTACTATTTTTATTCTTTCCAATGATTTACCCATACAGGTCGGTTATCTGTTGCAACAGATAACATACCTGGTGCAACAGATTAGTGATTTATTTTTATTCTTTCCAACGGTTTACTCATCTGTTGCAACATGTCGGTTATATATTGCAACACATAAAATATCTGGTGCAACAAATGAGTGATCTATTTTTATTGTTTCCAACGGATTACTCATTCGTTGTAATGGGTCAGTTATGTGTTGCATCAGATAAAATACCAGGTGCAACAGATAGTGTTGTTTTTATGGTTCTCACGTATTACTCATCCGTTGCAATAGGTCGGTTATATGTTGTAACAGATAACACACCTGGTGCAACAGATTAGTTGTCTGTTGGAACTGCTATATTACTGTTATGCATCAATTATAATCTATGTTATGTTCCTGTTAATTTAAGATAACATGGCTCCCAAAATAAAAGAAATCGAATCAAGTCCAAGTAAAGGAACAAGTGCATCAGCTCAGCTACATCCACCACTCTATGAGCTTGCTTTACAAACGTTATCTCAATTAGGAGCAGAAGATAATGAACACGAGGAGGAGGAATCTTTCAAAAGAGATGATCCAAATGCTAATAGTCCTTCGGTAGAAGAGTTGGTCAAAACTTTCAGCATTGATCATTACCCTGTGAGAATGCAGTACGATGGTGCCACAGATTTAACGAGTGATCTCGTGGTTAATTCATTCAAGGGAAAATCTTTCGACGCCTTCAAAAAATACTTCGAGAAAAAAAATTGGATTCTTATTTCAGGGAAAGCTGCTTTGAGAAATATCTTGATTTGCCGGAGGACAACAACGCTCGTTTCCAGATAAAAATGGTATATGTTCTTCTCAACCGCAGGTTTATGTATGAAAACAAAGATAAGATGGATGAGGTGTGGATAAATTACTGTGGCATGCCTGTTTGTTTTGGTTGGGAGGAGTTTGCCATAGTTACCAGACTAAAATGTTATCCTCCTCTCCTTCTCAAGTTATACCTACTCTGACCGGAAAAAAAAGCACCCCGCACACCCAAAAAAGAAAAAGGCAAGTCGAGTGATCGTGATGACCTGGTGTCCATTGTTGGTCCAAGCTTCAAAAATAAAAATCTGATTGAAGCGTTGAAAGGTAAAGGAATTTCAAAGAAGCACAAACAATCATTGTGCTTGGTTTGGTTTGTACATAATGTTCTTTGGGCGAGAGACGTTAACAACAACATAAGCCTTGGTTTAATAAATCTCTCCGAAGATCTTGAGGCATTTAACAACTATCCTTGGGGTTATGAAAGCTTCAAAATGACTGTCGAATATTTGTTGACTCCGTTAACGCCAAAAACAGTAAACTTATATGGTTTTCCATGGGCCTTCATGGTAAATATTTCTTTTATCATGATATGATTCATCATTTTTTTATTCAATAATGCTTTTGATTTATTAGCGTTATGTTATATATAGGCTTAGGCATTTGAAGCCATTCCTTATTTGAGGCAACAAGTGAAATACCAGGAAGAAGTTTCCTGTCCAGGAATTCTGAAATGGTTGTCGGCCAAAACCGATAAAAATACAAAATTTCTTGATCTTTTCAATCCCCCCAAGGAAGCAGTAAGTCCAATTCTAATCAAGCTTTTGTTTTAAATAATGATTAAATGATTTCATTATCATTCTTAATATATGTACCGATTTATTTTAGATTGTCCATCCATGGGTTGTTCCAACCAATCGAGAGTTGAAGATGCCATTTTTTCTTACTTTACGATCTGTGCAAACTTTATCAGACCCTAAGGCCGTTGTTAAAATAAAAATGGAATTGTTTGGAGCAACAGCCATCACAAGAAAAATAATTTTGGAGGGTGGGGATAATGATGCTCGTCTTACAGTTTTTGAAACGATAAGCCATTATGATTATGATCATAATGGTTGTATATATTTTTCTCCAGATTTTGCCGCATCTAGAGAATGTTCTTCATGAAAATGTCAAGACTACAAGGCGAAACACGATGGAGTGATTAATGCTATTAATACACTAACTGCTTCTGTAAAGAAAATGACATGTAAGAGGAATGTCATTCGATCAAAGAGGATTTCATATCTAGACACTCACTAGAGATCAAGGCGGCTAAGAGAAGAAGGAAAGACACTTCCAAGGCATCGTCAATCATAAAAAAAAAGCAAGATTGCAATACCTCTGTCTTTGTCTTGCACCGATGTTCAGTGTGCAAGGGCCACAGAAGAGTAGCATGAGCTGAAGAAGATGAATATACATCATCTGTTCCAAAAAACAAACAAGCACATATCTGTTTCAACAGATGATACATCTGCTGAAAATTATCAAACAGATGTATACATCTGTTGCAACTATTGTCTAACCTGTTGCATCAGATTCATTATCTGTTTCAACAGATAAGTCTTATGCTGCAACAGATGGTTTATCTGCTCGAAATTATTGTACTGCTCTGATTTACCTGTTCGAATTTGTCCCAACAGATAATCCACCTGATGCAACATAAGAATCATCTGTTGCAAGAGATGGAAAATTTGTTATATATCTCTACTTAGTATTGACAATTCTGGCTTTCCAGGTGGATGCCACAGCTATTGCCGAAGAGCATAATATGACAATTGATAATCCATCAACTACTTCCAAGGATGAAAAAAAAGTGGAGCCTATCAGTTTGGGAGAATGGAAGAATTACCCGCTTGAAGGGTTCAACATCTCGAATGAGGCTCCAAAAAAACTAATATAGTTGATCAACGACTATTCAGAATGGATTGCCGATGGGCTGTTAAAGTATCATGCCGAAAGGTACATAAATTAATTTTATGGATGTTGGTTTATACAATTCTTGTTGTAAGAACCTGACATTAACACATCTAAATCATCATGTAGAAAACAAAATGACGAGTGCTACAAGGTGAACGAATCGAGTCTTGGTTTTGATATGTTCGACTTTGTTGTTGCATATCCCGGAATGAAGAATTGTTTCTATTTGATGTCACATCCCCAAACTTGCTGGAATGATTAGGTTTAAAGGCCATACATATTACTATTAATTAGTACTTTATTTAATTGAATCTGTGTATTGATTTTTTCATCACATAATCCAAAATATTTGATAATATGTGTAGCACATCGATGTTATTTTTTACTACCTCCGAAAGAAGGCCAAGTTGCAAACATAAGAACAATACAGATATACAACAGACAATTGTTTGTACAAAGTTTACATCAATAATGCCTATGATAGGTATTGTCAACATCAGCCGAAAGTTTCCCGAAACGAGGAATGCTTAATCAACATCATCAAAGGTTTTAGCATTTCGGCTGGCTTACCTTGGCATTTGGTCAACGAAGTCCATCCCAATCAGTTGTGGTGATGAATTCCATTGGGTGTTGGCTGTCGTCGTTCTAAAAGAGAGGTGCATCTGAGTTTATGACTCGATGTCGCGAAGGAGACGTTTCGGGCTGTCGTCTGAGATATAAAAGCTGGCCAAAATATTGCCTACTTACCTTGATATGAGTAGCTTTTTGGATCAAGAGGTTCGTAATGATTGGTTGACGATTAAAGCATATCGGGATAAAATGGCTAATCCATTTGATGTACAATATATTGACGAAATTTCTCAACAAACCATTGATAGCCTTTAAGTTTAAGTGTCATGATTTAGTTTCATTTTACAAATTTCACAACGCTTGCATGAACTGCAAGATATGGATTATCTATTTTTTTATAACGCAGGAATTGTGGTCCTTTTGTTGCCGCCTATGCCGAGTATTTGTGCGATGGAATACAAGTATTAAATGATGGACTTAATACCGGATTACTCCGCAAAAGATATGCTGCTCTTTTATGGAAATATGGAGAAGAGAAAGATCAGAAGCTGTACGCAATCGACGTTAAAGATCCACGACGACCAAAGCCAAATTGCATAGCACTAGATGAAGAACAACTTGTCCATATTGAATAAATCTTTATAGCTCGAGTCCGTCAATGTAATAACCTATCCTCCTTGGTTTAGTTTGTTGATTTATTTGTAGAGTAGATCGTTTGTACTCATAATGATTTTTTTTACATTTCATTTATTTGTTGAGTTATTTTATTTCATGTAATTTCCAAAGGCTTTGATTTATTTTATTCTGTCTATGAATATAATTAATTATGAGTTTTGAATATGTTAATTGAAATGGAGTACTAGATTCAAATATCGCAACAGATAATACATCTTTTGTAACAGATGACATATCTTATCAGACAGATTTTGCCATATGTTGCAACATGAGATGCAACACGTAGGTCATCTGCTGGAAATTATATAACAGGTCTTTCTACTTTTTTGATTTGCTCCAACAGATTATCGATCAGTTGCAATAAATAAGTTATATGTTGCAACAGATCGTAAGTCTGTAGCGACAGACAGACGGGGAACATCTGCATAACGCAACAGATGAACAACCTATTCCAATAGATAATCAATCTGTTACAAAAGGTACTATATCTGTTACGATAGATATAAAATCTGTTGCATTATAAAAATTCAATTTTGCCAGACATAAAAATTATTGCCCCTATATGTATAGTGAATTGGCTTGAAATGAAAATTTATTATCGTGTTCGTCTTTGTCTTTGTACATGTTCTTTTTATACACGGGCTCCAACTATTTAGTTAGTACCTCATATGCCCAGACCCATTGCATCTTTCCTATAATGGTGTCGCACACATCAGACATTTGTGTGCCGATCAGCAAACACTCCATGTATGCAAGCGAGTATGGCCCGCACACTGCACCGGTTGTATTTTTTGGGAGCTGGATGTTCTTATTTCGACCTTCAAAAATCCATGATTCCTTCGCCAAGACTTCAGCTAGCAAATGATCCATCAGCTTACTCTGCGTCAACAACTTGGGCAACAACTTCAAGAGTGGCTGTATGTGGGTTAAAAACGTCTTCTCACTGAACACAGGTAAGTTATAGTCATAAACCTTAATCTTTCCCTCGTATAGTAGTATCTCAACAGTGAGAAAATGGGTGACATCCACGTTCATAACTGTAAGGATTCTCTTAGCCTTGGTCCAGCTCTTACTGTGTGGATATGGCCTCTTTCTTCTAACATATTTAATCGCTTCTTCATACCATTGGAACGTAGAAACTAACTGATCAAATATCAGGCCACCGGAATCAGCTAGATTATGAAGATCAGCGTACCTATCTTTGAAATTATTGTAGAAGTTGAGGTCCATTATCCTATCAGCAGCATCATAAGCATCTGGGTACGCTAATTGCCTGCCCCTCATGAAGCAGAGAATTTCATCAACATACTGTGGTATAAGAAGATAATTTTTAAATAGGTTAATAATTGTAAAGAATAAAAACACAATGGAAAGAATTCGATGTAGAGGGTTCTCTGAATCAGTTCACAAATTACCTAGCCAATGCAACTTATGCAACAAATGTGTATTATGTTGCAACAGAATACCAAGCTGTTGCAATAGATTACACATCTGCTTCGTAGATTCTTTTTCATGGCATAAATTGGAAGGGTAGGTTAGCAAAAGCAAACTTACCTTGTCCTCGTACCACACACACATATTTGTCATATTTGAGATGTCTTTGGCGGTAAATGAATGCATGGTGTATTCTTTTTGAACCTTCATCTTAATGAATTCTTCCAGTTCCTTCTTCTTCTCCTTGCCAAGTGCCGCAAATATGTCCACCTTCTTCGGCAACCCCTGAACTTCAATAACTATTGGAGCAGGGGGAGTTGCATTTTTTGCTGATTTCAGAACGAAGAGAATTTGTCTAATTTTTATTCTCTTCCTCCTAACCTCCACTGTAGGAGTGCATGGCTCCCTCACCTCGTTAGATGGTATGATACCCCTCCTGGATTTCAACTTCTCGACAGCTTCAGCAATAGTCTCTAGCTTGTTGAGGAGTTTATCCTCTCTGTCCTTGTACACTTTGCATTTATAATAAGAACATGAGGGTAAGGAGGGGTGAGAGGGACCACTGTAAGGATGGGAGGGACCGGTGTAGGGATCAGATAGAGGACCTGTGCAAGGGGTGTTTTCAAACATATTTTTTTTAGCACCAATATTGTCATAATCACGACTGGCAGCAGAAGCAGAAGAAGGATGGCTGCCACCATTACAAACAACTCCACCAGCAACACCCCCAGAAGAAGCACCCAGATCTGTTGCAGTTTGAGTTACGTTGTGAAGAGCTTCAACATTAGACTGACCTTGTCTAACTGCTCTTCTTATGGATGTTGCTCCATCCAATTCCTTCTTTATTAACTCCACCGTTGGGTCTTCTCTTATATCAACCAGACCCAGAGTAATAAAAGAAGTCATCCCCAACTCATCAATGGTAGGCACGATCTAAGGATGCACAACCTATAAAAAAACAGCAGGAGAAATTTAAATCATATGATAATAATTTGCAGTTAGTTTGGTTACATGGGGCTCGGGTTATGTTAACACAACCAACTTATGCAACAGACGATCTAGCTACCATAATAACTGATCTGTATGTTGAAACAGATTGATAATATATTGCATCAGAATACCCATCTATTGCATAATTTACAGTAGATGGGTAATCTGTTGAGTAGGGTTCAGAGAACAGAGCAACATATGATTAATCTGTTGCAAAATATGGATCGTCTGTTGCAATAGATTACCCATTGCACCAGTTGCAGTTGACGGGTAGTCTCTTGCAACAGATGGAACATCTATTTCAATATCTTTCTTTGAGGCAAATTATTTTAGTTGAAAGAAGATGTACTGCATCATCCGGAGGTTTTAAGAGACAAACCTCATTAATATTTTTTTTTCTACTCTCTACTGCAGCCAACCACCTAAGGATCCTTGGATAAGAAATCTTATCCGGGTAATCCGTGAAATGCTTTTGGAGGGGAGGAATGACTTCACATGCCCAAGCCTAAAAATTGTAAACAGGAAGCAAGCAAAAAAAAGTCACAAGTATATTCAACATAAATAAATGAATGAGTAAAAATAGTGATCAATTTTACCATGAAAACCCAAGGAAAGCCGTATAATGTGGTTGTCTTTTGCTTTAGCTCTTTCAGTAAATATTTGACAGTTAAGTAGTAGCTGTCGTAGCCCCAGGGATAATCGTTGAATATCCCAAAATCATCAGCAAGCGCCAACAAATCATGTTCTATGACTTTCTTGACGTCTCTTGCCAATAAAACGGAATGGACAAACCAAACTAAGCAGAATTTCTCCCTGTAGTGCTTTGGTATGTCTTTATTCTTGAGATCCGCTATCAAATCCTTCACTTTGTAGCTAGGTCCAACAATGCCCAACAACCCATCTTTTTTTTACCTTGCGTTTGTTGGACCCCTTGTGGGGTGTTTTCTTGATGGCAGGTTCTTCTGGACGATCACATCTCAAGCCCGTCACAATGACAAACTCTTTCAATTCAAAACAAACCGGCATGCCACAGTAGTTGATCCAGACTTCATCCATTTTATTTCCTCCCTTCTTTGGACCTTCATTATCCCCCACATACATGGTCCTACACTTGAGAAGGTCATATACCATGATCATTAGAAAACGAAGAGGGCGGGGCCCAGACAGCTCAAGAAAGTGGGCAAAGCAGCTCTTCTTAAAAAGTCCATCTATGTTTCCCTTCTTCATAATACTCCTAAGTTCGTCAAACGGTTTCCCCAACTGGCATTTAAGTACAAGATCACCAAATACTGCATTAGGGTTATTCATCGACATCGCAACTCGAAACTTGTCAATACTAATGGTTTTGACAGAATCATGCTAGAATTTTGATATTATTTCACGCCCCAGTGGTGAGTAGTAGTTATCACTTTCCTCGGCTTCATTTTGCCCTGACTGAGATTATTCTGAAAGTTCCTCCGAATCTATCTGTACTCTAGCCTTTTTTGTTTTGTGATAGGAAGTTGATCTACTTTCTCCACTTTCTGTTTCTTTTCTTTTGGGAGATATTTTTTAACTACAAACAAAAGAAAAACAAAAAATACATTGCATTTGATGTCTGCATAATTTTTTTAAAAAAGGTGAGACAAATTTCAAAAAATTATTCTTACCACATAATAAAAAAAAACTCCAACGGACAACTCATCAAAAAAACTCCAACGGACAACTCATCAGTTGGAATAAATGGGGAACCCGAATCTGTTTGAAGACCTATTTAATATTTTCCCACAGATATTTCACCTGTTGCAACAGGTGGAAAAATTTTAATAAATTATTCTCTGCCGCATTACAAGAAAATACTCCAACGGATAACCCATTAGTTGGAACAGATGGGGAATCTATTTGAAGACCTATTTACTATCTCCCAACAGATTTTCCACCCATTGCAATAGATGGACCACCACCACCACAACCAATGCCACGACCAATGCCACGACCAATGCCACCAAGAGCACCACCAATGCCACCAATACCAACACCAATACCACCGACACCACCGCCAAATAACACAAATACCACCACCACCACCAACAGCCACCAACAACACCACAAACACCATCCAACAATACCACGACAATCAACAAAACACTGAGAGAAAAACTAGGGTTTTCTCGGGTGCTTCTTACTTTTTTAGCACCAAAACTCAAAATTTTTAACCCATTCTCGAAGATAATACAACTAAAAATCTTCTTTTTTATCATTAACTAAAAATCCCTATTTTTTTTAGAATAAAGAACAAATGTAGAACTCTTCTCGAACTCTGTTACATGCGAAGATAGAGAAAATAACGAATACAAGTGGGAATGAAGTCGAAAAAACAACTATATGTAGTCGTAAATGGGATGAAAATCGACCTATTTTGAAGGGTTGAGCAATATGTTGAGTAGTTTTTGTTTGTATTGTTTGTATTATTGAGAGGAAGAGGACACCCCGAGAGAGAGAGAGAGAGAGAAGAGCGAGAACTTAAGATTTGAAATGAAAAGTTTTTCACACAAAGGGTTGATTTGTATGGGTTGATTTGTAATTTTGAAAAAGAATGACATGTTTTAAAATTGCTAATTTGATCCGAATTGATCTTAATTAATTTTAAAATTTTTAAAAGATATTGTTTTTAAAACATTGAGTTGATGAGAACTCATTTCTACTCAGAGTGATCGATCGATGACTCAGGTCGGGATGAACGCAATACCAGCGCCATGCAGTTGCAAAGACTCGATTGGATTTATAGTTGACCCTGCGAGCTCATTCATTCATCCCTAGTTCCACCTAAATCAACTTAGGTACTATAACTATCCTAACATTTAGTTGAGGAGAACTCATTTCAACTCAGAGTGATCGATCAATGACTCGGGGCGGGATAAACGCAATACCAACGCCATGCAATTGCAAAGACTCTATTGGATTTGTAGTTGACCCTAAGAGCTCATTCATTCATCCCTAGTTCCACCTAAATCAGTTTAGGTACTATTACTATCCTAAAATTTAGTTGATGAGAACTCATTTCAACTCAGAGTGATCGATTGACGACTAGGGTCGGGATGAACGCAATACCAATGCCATGCAATTGCAAAGACTCGATTGGATTTATAGTTGAACCTGCTAGCTCACTCATTCATCCCTAGTTCCACCTAAATCAACTTAGGTACTATCACTATCCTAACATTGAGTTGATGAGAACTCATTTCAACTCAGAGTAATTGATCGACGACTTGGGTCGGGATGAATGCAATACTAACGCCATGCAATTGCAAAGAGTCGATTGGATTTGTAGTTGACCCTGCGTGCTCACTCATTCAGCCTTAGTTCTACCTAAATCAACTTATGTACTATCACTATCCTAACATTGAGTTGATGAGAACTCATTTTAACTTAGAGTGATCGATCAATGACTCAGATCGGTATGAACGCAATACCAACGCTATACAATTGCAAAGACTAGATTGGATTTGTAGTTGACCCTACGATCTCATTCATTCATCCTTAGTTTCACATAAATCAATTGCTATAAAATCTATTGCAACAAACAACTAAGCTGTTGAAAATTTTTAAATAGGTACATATATATTGCAATAGATGGCATATCTGATTTAATTATCAAATAGATATTTGCATCTGTTGTGACAGATGACTGAGCTGTTGGAAATTTTCAAAAAAATATTTATATCTATTGTAACAAATGACATAGCTGATTTTATTAATTATCAAATGAACATTTTCATCTATTGTCACAGATGACTGAGCTTTTGAAATTTTTAAACAGATATTTATATCTGTTGTAACAGATGACTGAGCTGTTTAAATTTCTAAACAGATATTTATATATGTTGCAACAGATGATATATCTATTTGAAAATCTTTTTATCTCTTTTAATTTTAAAGCAAGAAGCTTCTGGTCCGAGTAGATAATATCAAGTAGTAGTACTTACTACTAAAGGTGGTAAAAAATGTTTCTTGGATTTCTCAAAAGTGAGTTTATTGAGGAGTCTTGTCTTGTCTTTTCAATGCCAATAGTCTTTGTCACACCCCTTTTTTCGTACTATAAAAGATTAGTTTTTTTATGGTTTCGAAAGGGTTTTTATTAAAGTGACAAAAATGAAAATTTATTTCGAAAAGGATTCATTATATTTCAAAACTCAGAGTCGCCACTTGGCATAAATCGGGTGTGCCAAGTCACCTGTGGATATCCTTTGTCAAAACGGTTTTAACTCTGTAACACTGATTTGCAAACAAAGATTCCGATTAAGGAATTCTGTTGACTGAGGGGAAGGTGTTAGGCACCCTCGATCCCATGGTTTGACCACAGTCGCTTGGTGGGCGTATTAGCTAATTTGACATTACAAAATGTATAAACCACACAAACATTATTACAACCCAAAATAAAAAAGTACTGAAACTTGAACCTACGCTAACCTACACTAATCCTAAACTATACTCTAATGCCTTACCAAATTCTTTGGGCCTTCATCACGAATGTCCTCCGAGTACATGATACGTTGGGGCATTCCCCGGTGAATAAATACAAATATGACCTCCTGGCATTCCCCGGCGAATGAATACAATCGATTCAAATTCATAAAATAAAACCATTCAACAAACATTTTTAACATTCAAACAATTCAACAATTCTAAATTTGCCTCCCGAGCCTACTGTTTGTCTACCCACTCGATGACATATCACGTTCAACATCAATAATGAGTAAAAAAAACAACAATATTTATTTTTATCAACTTTTAATTCCCGTCTTACTTATTTTCAATTGAATTTAAATCATTCAATTCAAACAATCAATATGATGGTCCAAGCATATCAAAATCAACAAAAACAAGATCCATACACCATAAATTCAACACATGAAGCATCAAATGATTAAGATTAATCGAGAAGGAGATGAGAAATGGACCTCAATTTTAATTCACTATGTAAATTGTTCAGCGACCGCCACCGGAATACCCCGAATCAAACGTCAATGACGAAAACCAGCTTCGATAATGCCCTTTATTGTTTCTGTCCAAAACCAAATCAAAAATGGCAAACCCGTACCCAATTTCAACCCCGACGTTACTATTGCTTTCGTTTTTCGATGGTGTGTGTGTGTGGGGGGATTTTTGGTTGCTACTTTGATATTTTCAATTGATTTCTGATGGATTTTGATCGGGTGGTTTCGGGTTTGGTCGTCCCAAAGCTTGGAGCTATTGTATTCGAGTTGTCGGAGCTCCGGCGAGCTCCAATCGCCAAAATGGACCTCCCTTCACCATTTTTCTCACTGTTTTCTCTATTTCTTAGCTCTTTCGATCTCTCTTCCACTCGATTTTTGCTCACTGATTCTCTCCTTTTATTTTTTCACTGTTTCTCGATCGGGTATGTATCGATGGTTATGAGAAGAAATATAGCTTTTTGTGTATATTATGGGAATATTGTGTAGTGTGAATTGAGGAGTATGTGCCTGTGGTGTGTGATCAGTGAGGATGAAGAAAAAATCCCCCAAACTGTGAGGTGTAGTGTATTATATATGTGTGTGCATATGAATTGTGTATATGTATTGTATTGTGCTCCTTGTGTGTATGTGTGCGATTTTTTGGTGAGATTCTGTGTGTCAATCGTGAAGAAGAAAAGGAAAAAAAGATGGAATTCTGTGGAATGGAAAAAAAATGGATCCCCAATGATTTCCTTTTTTGTTGTATATATGCCTATGGAATTGTGTGGTTGTGGGGTAGGGTAGGTGGGGTAGTGAGGTGGGGGTAGGGGTAGGGGTAGGGGTAGGGGTAGGGGTAGGGTGTGATGTGTTTTATTTTGATTGGGTAGGTTGTTAGGATAAGATAAAATTAGTTAGGGGATTGTTATTTTTGTTATTTTGTGGAGGGATTATCACACGGGTGAGGGTACACGGTAGGATAATGTAAAAATAGGTAAAAACGATATCGGGGAGGGACGAAATTAGGTGTCTACATCATGCCCCCTTTGAATGTAAACACGAAGTGTTTTCAGACAAAGAAGTAGACAGCGAAAACAAATTTTGACCCGACCATTATTTAAAGAAAGAAACAGAAGGAAGAAGGACAACCGGGTCTTGACTTAAGACATCCTACCTACCCAAGTTATGATAGAATCAAGTCACGGGTATTTCAAAGGATTGGAAGAGAAGTGGACTATACCGAGTTGGAGAGTCGAGTGAGGTTCCATTGAGGTTTCGGTCCGCGGCTCTGTCATTACATCAAAAAATGAAAATTACAAGTTAAAACATAAATAAAATAAATTACAAGTTCCATCTATACAGCTTCTATTGGCTCTTGACTCGACTTTTATCACCCTATTCTTTAGGCGGGCTCCTGACTTGCAATTTCTTCCAACTTGTTGCTTGGCTTTCAATTGCTTCGCTTTGTTGCTTGACTTTTCGTTTCTTCACCCTATTCTCCAGGCGGGCTCCTGACTTGCTATTCCATTACTTTGTTGCTTGACTTTTCATTTCTTTACTTTGTTCTTCAAGCGGGCTCCTGAAACCCAAAATTAAAACTAGAACAAAAATTATCCCAAACAAAATTATAGTAAAGTAGTATTTCATTTTTGAAAGCGTTGTCCCATTTTCCAGGAGGGTCCTGAACAGAAAGAAAAGTCCCATTTTTCAGGAGGGTCCTGAACTGAAGGTAAATTCCCATTTTATAGGAGGGTCTTGAATTGAAAGTAAATTTCCATTTTCCAGGAGGGTCCTGATCATAAAGTAAATTTCCATTTTTTAGGAGGGTCCTGAGCAGAAAGTAAAATCTCATTTTTCAGGAGGATCCTGAACAGAAAGTAAAATCCTATTTTTCAGAAGGATCCTGAATAGAAGGTAAAGTCCCATTTTTTAGGAGGATCCTGAACAGAAAGTAAAATCCCATTTTTCAGGAGGGTCCTGAACAGAAGGTAAAGTCCCATTTTTCAGGAGGATCCTGAACAGAAAGTAAAATCCTATTTTTTAGGAGGGTCCTGAACAGAAGGTAAAGTCCCATTTTTCAGGAGAGTCCCGAGTAGAAAGTAAAATCCCATTTTCCAGGAGGGTCCTGAACGAAAAGTAAAATTCCATTTTTCAGGAGGGTCCTGAACAGAAGGTAAAGTCCCATTTTTCAGGAGGGTCCTGAGTAGAAAATAAATTCTCATTTTTTAGGAGGGTCCTGAACATAAAGTAAAATCCCATTTTTTAGGAGGGTCCTGAATTGAAAGTAAATTCCTATTTTTCAGGAGAGTGCTGAACATGAATTAAATTTTCATTCTTCAGGAGGGTCCTGAACATAAAGTAAATTCTCACGGATGTGCATTTCCAATGGTAGCTGAATTAAGTGAAGTGAATTTGCCCCTATTTCAACAAAGAAAATTTGTCAGTTAAAAACTTAGTGGTGTCTTGCAGCTCTTGGTTTCTCAGGTATCTGCCCCAGCACTCGTTCCTTTCATCTTTGTTCCAAATCGCTAACACTTGCCTTGTCTTGCCGCATCATCGACCCGGATCCAGATTGAGGGAAATGAGTTATGACTCGAACAATGGGTTTCCATTTTACCATGCCTCTGAGGTGCACCCTTTTCCCAAATCTGAATGCTTCCATGAATCCAACAGTCTGTCGGTTGATAGACTTTCTTTGTTTCGTGTTGAATTACGATCATATTTCTTTCCTGTGCTGTTCCTTGGCTTTTCCTCATATAATTGGAAAGACTAGTAGTAAATTTTTAAATCCTTTCTCACTTGTTTTGACACAGACTTGACTTAAAATGTAAAGAAATGATGGTGAATTTTATTTTGATAAATGACAATAAAAAGACAAAAAGCATGACTATGTAAATGAAAGAAAAGGGCAATGTCCCATATTCAAAAAGAAAACTTATCTGAATACGACAACCAACTCCAATGAGTATGAAATGCATTTTGGATTAAGCTGCCTGATCTTCCTATCCAAACTCCCCATTTGTTGTATTTCTTTCCTGATTTCTTATGCTGAGGGAGACACGTGGTACCTCACAATGTATCATCTTATCCATTGCATGCTTAGCCTTAACATTATCAAAAATTGATCTGAAGGACTTTCTTTGGTTGTAACTTGGCTTTTGGATAAGGTTAGAAAAGGATGGCAAAAGGTTCAAACGACACTTGAAGTGGGGGTGGGACTTACAACTTTTGGAATCGACTCAAAAACACATTAACTCATGCCCCAGTTTTTGTTGACTGGGTGAATCTTAAATCTTTATTTGGTTGGACCAAGCCCGAAATGGGGTAGCCTACGTATCTCACTCCTGAGAGAGGAGAATCAGGTCGCACATAGTTCCATCAGCTTGTTGTTTGTTTTGATTTGATTTTTTTTCTTTTATTTTTGAACTCTTTCTTTTATTCTTATTTTCTTGAAATTTATCTTTGACTCTTTTGATTCCAAAAGAGGGATATGAAAGAAAAACAAAACGAAGCTCAAACGGGTAAACAAAGGATGACACAATATTTGGATAGAAGAATAAAATGCCTCATCATATCAATCTTTAAAAATGCAAGTACTAAATATGCAATAAAATCTACAAAGGATCAAATATCATACATAATATCTTTTGACCGCATCAGCATTGATAGCCATTTTTGCCATTTTGCCTTCAATATCTGTCAAATATAAGGCTCATTTGGCAACACTTTCTTCACAACGAAAGGACCTTGCCAATTAGGGGAGAACTTACCTTTTGCTTCAACATGGTGAGGAAGGATACGTCTCAATACCAACTGAACAACTTCAAAATTCCTGGGATGGACCTTTTTGTTATACGCTTGAGCCATCCTCTTCTAATACAACTGGCCATGACACACAGACGTTAGCCTTTTTTCCTTAATCAAACTCAAATGTTCCAGTCGGGTTTTGACCCATTCGTCATCATCAATCTCTTCTTCTACAATGAATCGAAGAGAGGGAATTTCAACTTCTGCAGGGATGACTGCTTCTGTCCCATACACCTATAAATATGGAGTTGTCCCTATTGAAGTGTGAACAGTGGTGCGATAACCTAGCAATGCAAACGGTAACTTTTCATGCCACTATCTAGACCCTTGTACCATTTTTCACAGTATCTTTTTTATATTCTTATTGGCGGCTTCTACAGCACCATTGGCCTTTTGGCGATATGGAGTAGAATTTCGATGTGCGATCTTAAACTGTTGACACACTTCTTACATCAAATGACTATTGAGATTGGCAGCATTGTCTGTAATGATCATCTTAGGAATTCCAAATCTACAAATGATATTGGCATGAACAAAATCTACCACAGCCTTCTTTGTCACTGACTTGAAAGTTACTGCTTTTACCCACTTTGTGAAGTAGTCAATGGCTACCAAAATGAATCTATGTCCATTTGATGCCTTCGGCTCAATCGGTCCAATCACATCTATTCCCCATGCCACAAACGGTCATGGAGCGGCCATTACATGTAACTCCATAGGAGGAGAATGTATCAGATCACCGTGTACCTGACATTGATGACACTTTCGAACAAATTGAATAGAATCCCTCTCCATAGTAAGCCAGTAATAACCTGCTCGAAGAATCTTCTTTGACAAGACATGACCGTTCATATGCGACCCGCATACTCCAGAGGGTATTTCAACCATGATTGCCGAGGCTTCTCTTGCATCTACACACCTCAAAGTCCCAGATCTGGGGTTCTCTTATATAAGATTCCCCCACTTAAGAAAAATTCACTAGCCAAATGCCTAATAGTCCTCTTTTGATCATTGGTGGCATATGCTGGGATATCCACCTGACTTAATGTATCGCTTGATATCCAAGAACCAGGGTTCTCCATCGAGCTCTTCTTCAACTGTATCACAGTAAGCATACTGATCACGACTCTGTATATACACTGGATCGATGTAGGCTTTATCAGGATGTTGGAGCATTGAAGACAGAGTGACTAAAGCATTAGTAATTTCATTATGAATCCTTGGAATATGCCTAAATTTTACTAACATAAACCGTTGACATAGCTCCTGCAAGCATTGTCGATATGGGATGAGCTTCAAATCTCGCGTCTCCCAATCGCCTTGAATTTGATGGACGAGCAAATTCGAACCTCCCAACACCAATAATTCTTGGACTCCCATATCAACAGCTAACCTCAAACTAAGAATGCAGGCTTCATACTCTGCCATATTGTTAGTATAGTAGAATCGAAGTTGTGCTGTTATCGGGAAATGTTGTCCCAATTTAGAGATAAGAACCGCACCTATTCCAACTTCTTTCATATTGACAGCTTCATCAAAGAAAAACTTCCAACCTGGATCAGTATCTATAACGACTTCATCAACACACGTCACTTCTTCGTCAGGAAAATATGTCTTTATTGGCTCATACTCTTCATCGATAAGATTCTCAGCAAGATGATCTGCCAAGGCTTGGGCTTTCATGGCGGTTCGAGTCACATATACGATGACAAACTCGGTAAGTAATATTTGCCACTTTGCCAATCGACCCGTCGATATAGGCTTCTGAAAGATATACTTCAAAGAATCCATGCGGGAGTTGAGATAAGTAGTATAGGATAAGAGATAATGCTTCAACTTCTGTGCTAGCCAAGTTAGGGCACAACACATCCTTTCAAGAAGAGTATACCTGGCCTCATATGTGGTGAACTTCTTGCTAAGATAATAAATAGCCTGCTCCTTTTTGCTTGTGACATCATGTTGATGCAGGACATAACCGAAAGAATTGTCCATGACTGATAAATATAAGATCAAAGGCCTACCAGGCTTCGGGGGTACTAGAACGGGCGGATTTGATAAATATCTTTTGATTCGATCGAACGCTTCATGACATTCTTCAGTTTATTTTACCGCAGCACTCTTTTTCAGCAACTTGAATATGGGCTCACAAGTGGTTGTGAGTAGAGCAATAAACCTGCTAATGTAGTTCAGTCTACTAAGTAAACTCATCACCTCCATACTATTCTTGGGCGGGGGCAAATCCTAAATAACTTTGATTTTCAAGAGATCCAATTCAAACCCTTGACGGCTGACTACAAACCCCAATAGTTTTTCAGATGGAACTCCAAATACACATTTTGTCGGGTTGAGCTTGAGATTATACCCGCGAAGCCTTTCAAAGAACTTTCTTAAATCTTTAACATGGTCGGCCTGACTTTTTGACTTAATAATCATATCATCCACGTAGACCTCAATCTCCTTATGCATCATATCATAAAACATAGTGGTCATGGCTCTCATGTATGTTGCTCCAGTATTCTTCAAATCGAACAGCATTACTCGGTAACAATAGGTCCCCTATGGTATGATAAAAGACGTCTTCTCCACGTCATCATCATCCATAATGATCTGGTGATATCCGGCATAGCAATCCACAAAAGAGGCAACCTCGTGTTTAGCACAGTTGTCTAGCAAAATATGGATGTTGGGCAGTGGAAAATCATCTTTCAAACTTGCTCTATTCAAATCACGGTAATCAACACACACTCAAATTTTGTCATCTTTCTTTGGTATGGGAACAACATTGGATAACCACATGGGATAACGAGCCACTCTAATTACTTTGGCTTTAAGTTGTTTCATGATTTCCTCTTTTATTTTAATACTTACATCAGTTTTAAACTTCCTCAACTTCTGTTTGACAGGAGGGAGCGCGGGATCAGTTGGCAATTTATGAGTCACTAATTCAGTGCTTAAACCAGGCATATCATCATAAGACCATGCAAAAACATCCTTATAATCAATTAATGCCTGAATCATTCCATCTTTTAGCTGTGGTAAAGCATGTATACTGATTTTAGTTTTCCTAACATCTTCTTGATCCCCTAGATTTATTGGCTCAATCTCATTCAAATTAGGATTCGGTTTGTCTTCAAACTGTTCCAACTCTTTGCTTATTTCTTCTAGTGCTTCTTCTTCATCGTATTCCCCATTCTGCTTCATTACATCTTGATTAGTTTGTATTTTAAGGTCAGACTGAAAATTCCACATGCATGTCATGTCATTAGAATCAGCATAAAGAGAACTGTATAAAAAAAGAAAAAAATATATATTAGACACGAATCAAAAAGGGACATTGCATTTCATTAAATAAAAAGATAGAAGGGTTTAAACATAGATGCCAACATAACATAAACAAACTGAAATCCGAATTACAACCCTGAAATAACTTGGATAAACAGAAAAAAACAAAATAAACTACCAAACTCCCTCCTGATGGGGAGAGGAGTGACTTCCCAATTATTGAGTCGGACGACTGGACCTATGAATTGCACGCTTTCCATACCGGTGCCTTCTTCTGCTTCGACCATATCAACTTAAATGAAAAAGTTCTAGCAGTTATCACCCAATTCAACTTCAAATTCCACATGCTTCGTGACACAACTCTTAACAAATGATTCACTGAGTAGTGGCATTGGGCGAGGGAGTGACCCTGTTTTTTTTTTCCTTCCCCTGGCTTTCTTCAGATCTTCAGCCGTAGGCTCAAACCCTAGACCAAACGTTCCCACGTTCTCACTCGGACATATGTGACAAACTATACCGTGCATAGACGCTCCCAAACCCTTTCCTAGCTCAAATCCATATTTCTAAAGGTCACTCACCATCATGATAGAAGCGAAGGACAGTTGTGGTCCCGGTATAACCTGCCATTCAAGGATACGATTCACTGGCGCTGTATTAAAAATTTGATAGACGAATGTCTCCTCTACATTATTTGCTTCAATAAGAGACAAGGGAGAATCTTTGCAGGTGGACAAATCTCCTTCACCATGAATAACCACTTCTTGCCTGTCATGCTCAAACTTAATTATTTGGTGCAGTGTAGATGCAACCGCCCTGGCCTTGTGGATCCATGGCCTTCCCAATAACAGATTGTAAGAGGAGCCTATATTCAATACTTGAAACTCTATGGCGAACTCAACAGGTCCTATGGTCAACATTAGTTCTATTTCGCCAATGGAGTTTGATTTTGCACCATCGAAAGCCCTGACACATACATTGTTGGGCCTGATCCTGTCAGCACCAATATTGAACTTTTACAAAGTAGAAATAGGGAAAATATTTGCACCTGAACCTCCATCAATCATAACATGAGTGACGTAGAAATCTTCACACTTCACTGTAATGTAAAGGCCCCGGTTATGCCCTGTATCTTCAGCAGGCAATTCATCGTCAGAAAAGCTGATTCGATTGACCTCAAAGATTTTTTCGACCATTTTCTCAAGCTGATTTATTGTAATCTCCCTAGAAACATATGCTTTATTTAATACCTTCAGTAAAATATCACGATGCTCCTTGGAGTGCAACAACAAAGATAAGAGGGAAATTTGAGCAGGGGTTTTCTTCAACTGGTCTATTATTGAATACTCTGGCAATTTTATCTTTTTCAAAAATTCTTCAGCTTCTTCTTCGGAGATAGGATTTTTGATAGATGACGGTCCACTCACCATTGGGTTGGATTTTCTTAAGCTTTCAGGCACGAAGCATCTTCCTGACCTAGTCAAATCCCCTACCTCATCTACATCTTCCACTACTTCTTTCCCATGATAGGTCATCACAGTCCACCCATAATTTCATGAAACCCTTTTCGTATCAACTATCAAAGGTTGGGTCACCGGTTTGAGGACAATAGGCGCTGCCAGTGCTCCTTTCACCGTCAAGGTGGGCTGACTCAAAGCTCCTACCACTGTCAACTTAGGTTTATCCTGACTTAAATCAACGTACCTTCTGGCGCCTTGTACTGTGATCAGGGGTTTCTTTGTATTTTCTTGGGCTTTATCTTTTCTCATTCCTTCCTAGCTTAATGACATTGTTTTCAAAGACTCTGCTACATTCACCGATTTCTCCTCAATGGTCTGTACCTTGACAATAGGCTTATAACACCTTAAAGACTCTTTCCCATCATATATCAACTCTAACATATTGGTTTCAACATGGGTTGGCAGCGGGTTCTGGTTGATGTTTGGACCCTCCGGGGCCTAGACAAACATCTGATTTGTGTTAATTAAATCTTGGATAGCTCTCTTTAAATACTAAAATTTCTCGATATCATGGCCTGGCATGTCAGAGTAGTACGCACACCTTAAAGAATAATCGAGATTCCTCAGCAGTGGATTTGAAAGCCTTCCTTGAATTGGGCTTAAGACCTTTAAATTTTCTCAACCTATCAAACAGGCTAGCATACGACTCCTCAATAGGTGTGAATTGATTTTTGACCACCTTCTCTTTCTTATACTCGGGCCTAGGTTAAAAATCGGGTCTGGAGGGGTTTTGGTAATTCGGTGGAGCGAATGGGCAATTTTGTGGAGCTTGCACGCGCCACTGTGGGTAAGAAGGGGTTTGGGCATATGGGTACGTGCTTTATACTGGGTACGAGAGTGATGGAATAGAATATAAAGGATTTTGTAGAGGGTAGTAATGGTGGGGAGGAATATATTGAGCTTGGGCGTAGACTTGGGCTTAGGATTGGGGATAGGGGCGAGGTGGTCTTTTAGAATAGGAATGGGTTCCATCTATGATAGTCGCCATGTCCTCTTTCTTCTTTTTACCTCTGAATGTGCCAGATCCAGCTTGAATCACTTATGTGGTGGCTTTTAATGCGACAAAACTCATTATTCGGCCGGTCTTGATTCCGTCCTCTATCATCTCCCCCATTTTGAGGATTTCAAAAAAAGACTTTCCCATTGCCGAAAATAAATGTTGAAAATAGGTCTCATCTTGTGCCTGAATAAAAACCTTTACCAACTTACTTTCTTTCATTGGAGGCTTTACCCTGACAGCCTGTTCACGCCACCTTATCGCGTATTCCCTAAAAGCTTCAGTGCTATTCTTCTTCATGTTGACCAAGGATTTTTTATCCAAAATTAGGTCAATGTTATACTGAAAATGTTGAACAAACTCAGAATCTAAGTCATCCCAGCTGTTCCACTTGTCGATATCTTGATCGATAAATCATTCTGAAGCCAGATTAGAAAGACTCTCGCCAAAGAAGGCCATGAGCAGCTTTTTCCTTCCTCCTGCAGCCCTCAACTGGTTACAATAACATCTCAAGTGTGCCACGGGATCACCGTGCCCTGCATACTTCTCGAACTTAGGCATTTTAAAACCGAAGGGAAGGTTGATGTCTGGAAACATGCAAAGATCTTTATAGGAAACACTCCTATAATCTCCGATTCCCTGCAAATTCCTCATAGCCTGTTATAAATTTTTCAACTTCCGTGCTATGATTTCCTGTTCCTCTATTGTGATAGGTTTCTTCGTATCAAATGGAAATGCAGGTGGCTGAGTGTACCCATACGGTTCCTTCATTCTCAAAGTAGGCTACGAGGCATAATACTGACTATCTGGAACCTTCAATACTGGCTCACTGGCAGACCTAAGAAGCCCCATTATGGGACGCACAACATATATGGGAGCTTCAGGTGGTGGCGGAGCCACGAATACCGGTGTGATCTGTGGCACCGGCTGAGTAGCGGGTCTTGGTTGGGGAACTGCCAAGGGCACACCAGAACTTCTAGGATAATAATGTCGTAGAGTGAATCCTGGCGCGTGCTCAGGTGACTCAGTAGGAGCAGAGAATTGCTCCTGAGAGAGCGGTGGGCGATTAGAGACATTCCCAAGACCTTCAGAGAGCGGAGGAGGAGGCATTCCGTTGGCCCATGTCTGGTGCAAATCTATCAATTGTTGCCTAAGCCTTACTACCTCAACATTATGTTCTGAACTTTCTTCCCTGTGATCCTGATCCGGGTCAATGAGCGAATTTTCAATCTCCCTTCTAGCCATGGCGAGCTTTACTTTGGATCTAGTGAAGTATGGGTGACTAGCCAGAGTGCTGCAAACCTACCACTATTATCTGAAAGAACATGCTCATGAAAGACGACATCCGTTAGGATTAGGGCCACAACAAACATGGGAATCACATTGGTAAAATTGTCCTAAATTAATGTTCATTTCTACCAGCTTTTGAGGGTAGCGAGGACATTTTAACATCATCCCGAATTTTATCTACACTTATTTTTATCTACACTTATTATTATTATTATTATTTATTTTTTTTCTTTCCCTCTCTTTTTTTGTATTAATCTCTGTTCTTTTCCTTTCTTGTCTCAGCATCCTTTCTTTCTTTTCTTCTCTCGCTATCTACCTTCATTTTATCATTTTTATGGTTTTATTTTTTTAAAAAAATAAAATAAAAAACAATGAAACAAAATGATTAGATCGAACCCAAAAGTAGGTTGCCTACGTATCATGTTGTACGTGAATCAGATCTTGCATAGTTCAGGCAGCATATGCATAAACATTACATAATTGATTTTTTTTTTTGCGGAAACGAAAACAAACAAACAAAAGAAAGACGTAACCTCATAACATTTGAAAAAAGAAAGAAACAAAACATGCAACGAATTTCGGACCGCTTTAAAAACTAAACAACAAATACAAAATAACATTCTAGACCCCTAAGACGACATACATGAAATTACTGATAAAGACCCTAATACCAAAACAACTTGACTCCGACTTAAAACTGACGCCACCCCACAATGACAGAAACATAAAAGACTCAAGCCGAATAAAGATAAGAAATGCTCTTTCAGAATGGTGCTCTGCGTGATGACCCTGGCTGAAATGGACTTGCCTGTGAAGTTCTCTTTCTCCCATTCAAACTTTGTAGCATATCCTGTAAAGACAGCCTGATATTAGGGAAAAAGCTTCGGGCCCGTATTCCTACCTCATGAGGAGTGTACTTGGAAAGATTATTCTGACACCTTTCTACCGTCTTGAACAAATCTGCTAGCTGAACTCTCAGTGTTTCCACTTTGTCCCCGCACTTTCATCCTGATGGTCGTCAACTATGCATTCTTCCTGTATTCTCCCTCTAAGTTGTGCTGGTAAGGGTTCACTGATACCCCGAGGGACAGATTGAAGCCAGACCCCATATCCCTGAATGTACCCCGGATTATCCAAACTTTCTTTGAGGGTGTCCACACCTAGCTTTGTTGCATGCTTCCAGAACTGCTCATATTTGCTTTCACCTAAGGCTTGGTCCTTGAAGTACTCAACATCGTTTAGAAGATCCACTACTAGTGACACGTCCTGCGGCCTACCCAACTGGCGCATTACCCTAGAAGGACTGTATGGTCTAGTGCAATTAAGCCCTAACATAACTAGAAGGAGCTACATTTAATAACCAAACAAGATTATTTTTGGTCGAAGCCACAAACAAGTCCACAAAATGTTATCCCCGGTCCTTGACTCAAGAAATTCAATCCAAGCGTCGACTCCCACGGGTAGCGAGAATTTATCCGAATGCAACCTGAGGTCCATGGCTTTCACTCTATTGGGAATACAACGATCTACCACGTCTGGTTTAACAAAAGAAGTCGTATGCAAATGCTCTATCATCCATAACTGCAATATCAGGTTACTGCCCTAAAAAAATCTCATCCCCCCTTCACTTCGGTTTAAAGCCTTACATATTTCTATTAAGATCATGGGTATGAGAGTGAACCTGCCCTTTTGATTAATGCCCTTGTCATTTTGATCCTTATGGAATAGAGCCATCACCATAGATTGCAAACGTGTATTAATACGTCTTTCTTCTAGCGGAAACACTAAAGTACCTAACAAAGTGAGGGTGAAGACTTCAAGACACTTTCTCTCCCACTTCTCCATAGTCATATGAAATTCATCCCAAAAGCAATCAAAGCCTTCCGAGGGCCGAATCTAGTGAACAAAAAATCTAAGGAAACCCACGAATTACTTAAACAACCCAAAAGCATACCCTTACTTTTTAAACCACAAGGCTGCAAAAATCTCACGCCAGTTATGATTTCATGCTCGGATCATATCCTTCTCGATATAGGGCAAATGCAACAAACCGGATATTTCTGCCAAAGTAGGAGTCATTTTACATTCTCCAAACCTGAACACCAAACTACTTGGATCCCAAAAGGTCAACAAAGCCTCTATTAAATCTGGACGAGGGGTATTATGCAGAAGTTCCGTAAGATCACCTAATATTTTAATCAGTTTCTGTTGATCAACATAGTTAAACATTTCCATCACTTGATTAACTTTTTGGGCACCTTGACAACCATCAGGACTCTAGACTTGGTGGACAAATCCATCCTGTAATAACACATAAGACGCTATCTCAAAAATTTGATAGGAATAGAAGATTCCCAACCCTTGGGATTTTTGACGCAATCATATGTCGATGGGACAGATCACTTCATGACTCCAATTTGCCGAACAGAAGTACTGAGCAAAATCAATCACTTGGCTAACAACTCTAGATTACGGGGCGAGAGACCTAGGCTAATAATAAGACAAAGATCAACACAAAGATTACCGGACCCACTGAGGGTTGCCTACGTATCCCAACCCGAGGGAAGGGAATCAGGTATGTGTAGTTCATCCAGATTGGACAATTAACGATTAACTAATAAATTGACCCTAACTTAAGAGACAACCAATAACAAACGAATGAAAACTTTTTGGATTCTCAACTAGACATTTCAACTAAGACTGATACCACCAATTATTAAAAAAATTCATTTTGGTATTTTATTTTTGACAAATAAGTAGAAAAGGCAAACAAAACCCTCTTTTTTTTTTAATTTTATTTTTGTTGAACTTACGGTACTTTGAGAAGATAAATTCAAAACGTAAAAAAAATCTTTTTGAGTTTTTGGATCGTGAAGAACAAAAGCCATAAAGAACTCTAAAATAAACTACGACACTTTTTTTGATTCATTCTTTTCGACTCACTTTTTCTATTTTTATTCTTTTACATTTTTTTTGCCTACACACCTTACTCCTAACAAATGTTTTTTTTTCAAATCAGTCCGTCAAATGACCATGTTACCCTTAAAGATGCAACAGTTAGCACGTAGGGATGCTTTAGAGGTGAGTCTCCTACAAAGGGACATGTGGGTCCCGCTAGATCTCAGTACTAACAAGGCTGTTCGAGGGAGCGTATGGTCGATAGTGGCCGCTTTGCTTTCCACCTACTCCATAACACCGACGGCTTCCCCCTAAAATAAGGGTGACTCAACTAGAGGTCGTGTAAAACATGTGTACTACGGACTTGTTGCAGAAAGAAGGCCGGGGGTGGACACATGATGCCAGAAATAAAAGCGGTAACACATAGGATAAATACTGTACATAAAGAGAACGAAAACAATCCATAATGATAAGAAAATAACGCAAAACAACACAAACAAAATAATTATACACCCATAGTGTCAAACAAAGCCGATACGACTCCAAAATAAGCTTGAATTCTGAACAAGTCCCCAGCAGAGTCGCCAGAGTTGTCACACCCCTTTTTTTGTACTACAAAAGATTAGTTTTTTTATGATTTCGAAAGGGTTTTTATTAATGTGACAAAAATGAAAATTTGTTTTGAAAAGGATTCATTATATTTCACAACTCAGAGTCGCCATTTGGCATAAATCGGGTGTGCCAAGTCACCTGTGGATATCCTTTTTCAAAATAGTTTTGACTTTGTAACACTGGTTTGCGAATAGAGATTCCGATTAAGGAATTCTATTGACCGAGGGGAAGGTGTTAGGCACCCCTCGATCTCGTGGTTTGACCACAGTCGCTTGGTGGGCGTATCGGCTAGTTTGACATTATAAAATATATAAACCACACAAAAACAGTCAATCAAACAAACAAAACAAAAACCAGTTCAAAAATATAGTGTCCAGCCCAATTATTACAACCCAAAATGAAAAAGTACTAAAACGTGAACCTACGCTAACCTACACTAATCCTAAACTATGCTCTAATGCCTTACCCGATTCTTCGGGCCTTCATCACAAACGTCCTCGGAGTACATGATACGTTGGGGCATTCCCTGGTGAATAAATACAAATATGACTTCGGGACATTCCCCGACGAATGAATACAATCGATCCGAATTTATAAAATAAAACTATTCAACAAACATTTTCAACATTCAAATAATTCAACAATTCTAAATTTGCCTACCCGAGCCTACTGTTTGCCTACCCGCTCGATGACATATCACGTTTAACATCAACAATGAATAAAAAAAACAACAATATTTATTTTTATCAACTTTTAATTCCCGTCTTACTTATTTTCAATTGAATTTAAATCATTCGATTTAAACAATCAATATGATGGTCCAAACATATCAAAATCAACAAAAATAAGAGCCACACACCATAAATTCCACACAAGAAGCATCAAATCATTAAGATTAATCGAGAAGAAGATGAGAAATGAACCTCAATTTTATTTCACTATGCAAATTGTTCAGCGACCGCCACCGGAATACCCTGAATCAAATTTTATTTCACTATGATGGACCTCCCTTCACCATTTTTCTCACTGTTTTCTCTATTTCTTATCTCTTACGATCTCTCTTTCACTCAATTTTTGCTCACTGATTCTCTCTTTTTCTTTCTTCACTATTTCTCGATTGGGTATGTGTCGATGGTTATGAGAAAAAATGTAGCTTTTTGTGTGTATTATGGGAATATTGTGTAGTGTGAATTGAGGAGTATGTGCCTGTGGTGTGTGATCAGTGAGGATGAAGAAGAAATCCCCCAAACTATGAGGTGTAGTGTATTATATATGTGTGTGCGTATGAACTATGTATATGTATTGTATTGTGCTCCTTGTGTGTATGTGTACGATTTTTTGGTGAGATTCTGTGTGTCGATCGTGAAGAAGAAAAGGAAAAAAAGATGGAATTCTGTGGAATGGAAAAAAAAGGGATCCCCAATGATTTCCTTTTTTGTTGTATATATTCCTATGGAATTGTGTGGTTGTGGGGTAGGGTAGGTGGGGTAGTGAGGTGGGGGTAGGGGTAGGGGTAGGGGTAGGGGTAGGGTGTGATGTGTTTTATTTTGATTGGATAGGTTATTAGGATAAGATAAAATTAGTTAGGGGATTGTTATTTTTGTAATTTTGTGGAGGGATTATCACACGGGTGAGGGTACACGGTAGGATAAGGTAAAAATAGGTAAAAAAAATATCGGGGAGGGACGAAATTAGGTGTCTACAGTCTTAGTCTTCCTCGTGCCCCTCAATCTCATCTCTTCCTTCAGCTGCAGTTTATTTTATTCAACTCTCATCTTTTTCTCTCTCCTCTTTAGGGTCACAATCTTTTTTCTCTCTTTTCTCTTCTCTTCTCATAAAGATCTTTTCGGTTCTAAACCCATCCATATATTTCCTCGACTTAAATTTCTGTTTTGATCCTCTTTTTGATATTAAGGTATGGTTCATTATTCCTCTTTCATTCTCATTTTCTTCTTTGCATATTATTTACATTTATTTTTTTATTTAATTACTATTTACCCATATCATATTTTTTTTTTTTAAGGAACTTGTAAGTGTTGAATAAATAATCCAAAAATTTTTATTACAATATGAGAAAAAAGTCATCTGTTGGGAGAAGTTTAAAAGCCTTATTTGCCGTATCATTTTTTTTTGTATGTATTTTGTTTGTTTCATTATTGTTGATGCAGTTATTGATGTTGTTGGTGGGATTGGCGTTGTTGGAACTGTGGTGTTGTTGATGGTTCTGGCACAAAGGATGTTGCTTTTTTGTTGTTGATGATGTTGTTGGAATAAATATTGTTTCTTTTTTGTTGATGTTTATGTTGTTGTTGATGTTGCAACAGATGAAGAAACTGTTGGAACAAATAAAACCACCAGAAAGGTTGATTTGATGTATTTCATCAGACTCTACACCTGTTGCAACAGACTATATATCTGTTGCAATAAGCTCTACATCTATTGCAACAGACTCCACATCTGTTGCAACAGACTCCACATCTGTTGCAACAGACTCCACATTTGATGCAACAAATGGACAATGTTCTTTTTGTGACATCAATTTTTTTCCTCTTCTTTGTAGATATAAGGAACTGACAGTTGATCATCTTTTGATGGACTATCTCAAGAGGCTGCAGTAAAGATGGGATCGGAGGAATAAAATGCTTGTAGATGGAACCACTTCATATGTGGGAGGTATGTATTACTGATAATGCTATCGTGGAAACACACATAGAGTGCACTGATTTTGTGAATGATGTTTTTACTGATTAGTCATAGATCGTTCAAACAAGATGTCTGCAATTTTATAGTTTAAGTTTGGTAGGTCCAAACTGATAAGGCTGAGGGACCATGAATATGGTTCTGATAGCCTGTTTAGATTTAATGTTGGTTGTTGCTCATGTTTATTTGTCAAGCATTGTGAAGGGATCTAATTTGTGTCATTGTAAAGAGATTCAATAGCGATTGGACTAACTTTTAGGGTGCATTGGACCATTAGAGGGCCTTCAAAGCTTAGCACTGCATCTAATAAGAACGGAAAACCAATATATTTATTGCCCTGGCCAAAATTTATATGGCTGGGTTGCTCGCTCGAGGTGATTATTTTTTGCCATAATGTATGGTAGGAGAATGCTTTCGACGAAAAATTGGTGGTTGATGGAAGAATATATCATCTGAGAGCTAATTGAAAAAGAGACATAGGGTAGAAAGTAACTTCTAAAAAATCTAGCCGGTGGAATTATCTTAACAGATGCGAGATCTGAATCAAGTGCAAATATGAAAGTGTATCCGGTAATGTAATTTCATCTGTAGTGTCTCTGAAAGAAAAATAATGCAGATGGACACTTTCCTAGGGAGCTGCGTGGTCAGGATTATCACCTATATAGAAAATAAAAGAAGACCAACAAAGAAGCCTCACGGGCATCGAGGGTAGAAATGATGTACAACAAGTCTAGAAAACTTATGCCAACAACAACTGCAGTTAAAATAAGGAATCTAAGTGAAGGAGACAAATTTTTGAATTTTAAATTTCATCCTATGCCTTCTTGTTTGTGTTTCCGATCAAGTCCACTGTCGTTGACCTGATCGGAACTACAAAAAAGATTGAAAAGCAAATAAAGTATCATTGCTTCCTTAGCAATATGGTTATAATTGATTGTGTTTTCTTGCCTTGACTTGATTTCAGCATTCCCTAGAGAAGATCAGATGCTTGCGGTAGTATGTGAATCATGATTTCCTTGTCTCTTGTGAGCTCGATCAGGAACACTACCTTCAAAGTTGTGGCATTCTAGAAGCCCTTTAGAACACTTTCTTCAGAAGCCTTAAAGGATACATGGAGGGTCTCTGTGTTTGTTTTAGGTCAAAATGTGTTGATGCACATTAAAGATGTGGTCCCAAAAGTTGAACAACACACTTTTATCTAGCGTTGCTCCATGCATCTTGATCAACCAATTTGATAAATTAGTAAGCATGGAGTTACGTAGCGTGTGATCTAAACCGGCTCTACCATTACCATCAAACGTTACGTAACTCTAAGTTCATTACTCTATCAAAAAAATATGACAAAGTTAATGCACAAATCAAACGAGTTCAATCTCTCAGCCTTTCTGCTGATCGCTCTTCTCCAATATAGATGACAAGATATCTGCTATGTAAAAGTCTACACCATCGCCAGACATGTTCCCAGGCAATCATGTCCGACGATGGTGCAGACTTTTGCATAGCAGATATCTTGACATCTATATTGGAGTAGAGTGATCAGCAGAAAGGCTGACAGATTGAGCTTTTTTTCTATGTGCACTAACTCGGGCATATTGTTTTGATAGGTTAATGAGCTTGGAGTTACATAACGTTTGATAGGCTTGGTAGATCCGATTTAAATCATATGCTATGTAACTCCATACTTACTAATTTATCAAATTGGTTGAGCAAGATGCATGGAGCAACGCTCAATAAAAGTGTGTTGTTCAACTGTTGGGACCACATCTTCAATGTGCATCAGTACATTTTGACCTAAAATAAACACAGCGACCCTCCATGTATCCTTTAAACCTTCTGAAGAGAAAGTGTTCTGAAGGGCTTCTAGAATGCCACAACTTTGAAGGTAGTGTTCCTGATCGATCTCACAAAAGACGAGGAACTCCTTACCAACTTCAAAGACGGTAACGACCAGCCTGAATACAAAATCAACAAGCTGGAAGCAAGCTTGAAAATTATCGAAATTCACATACTACAACAAACATCTGATCTTCTCCAAGGAATGTTGAAAGCATGTCAAGGCAAGAAAACACAATCAATTATAACCATATTGCTAAGGAAACAATGATACTTTATTTGCCTTTCAATCTCATTTGTGGTTCCGATCAGGTCAACGGCAATAGACCTGATCAAAAACACAAACAAGAAGATGGGATGAAATTTAAAATTTACAAATTGTCACCTTCACTTAGTTTCCTTATTTTCACTGCAGTTGTTGTTGGCGCAAGGTTTTTAGACTTGTTGAACATCATTTCTACCCTCGATGCCCGTGAGGCTGCTTTATTGGTCTTCTCCTATTTTCTACCTAGGTGATAATCCCGATCATACAGCTCCCTAGCAAAGTGTCCATCTGGATTGTTTTTCTTTCAGAGACACAACAGATGAAGCTATATTACCGGATACACTTTCATATTTGCACTTGATTCAGATTTCGCATTTGTTAAGATAATTCCATCGGCCAGATTCATTAGAAGTTACTTTCTACCCTTTGTCTCTTCTTCAATTAGCTCTCAGATGATATAGTATTCCATCAACAACCCATTTTCCCTCAAAAGCATTCTCCTACTACACCTTCTGGCATATAATCATCAACCCGAGCGAGCAACCCAACCATATAAATTTTGGCCAGGGCAATAACTATATTGGTTTTCCATTCTTGTTTGATGCAGTGCGAGGCTTCGAGGGCCCTCTAAGGGTCCAATGCACACTTAAAGTTAAGTCCAAACGCTATTGGTTCTCTGCAGTGATGATAAATATTGATCCCTTATCAAAACTTAACACGCATAAACACGAGCACCAACCGTTAGTAATTCGTAACAGGGTATCTGCACCATCTTCATGAGGTCCTCAGCCTTATCAATTTCGAACCCATCAAACTTAACGATACAATGCAGGATCTTGTTTGAATGATCAATGCCTGATCAGTTAAAAACTGATTTCACAAAAATATTGTACTTTGTGTGTGTTGTCCCGGTAACCTTATCAGTAATACATACTTAACTCCCACACATATGATAGTGGATTCATCTGCACACACCTTATTTTCCTGGCCCATCTATGGCTTAAATTGAATAAACAGATGACTAGCTTGTTGCGACAGATGACACATCTGTTTATATTGTCAATCAATTGGAGACATCTGTTACGACAGTGATCAACCTGTTACAGAAATCAAACAGATATATACATCTATTGCAAAAAGATTGCCAGTATGTTGTAAGTTATCTAACAGAAAGAATATATTTTGTAACAGATTACCCATCTGTTAGATTTATTTTAAAGCAATTTTCTTTTCTTTCGAGATACAATAATTTATAAATCGGTCACTCCCTACAAATATGGATGATCCAGATTCGTACAAGAATATTCATATCAAGTCCTTGCATGAACTTCAAAGGCAGTTTGATTGATGAACTCCAGAGAGATATTTGGTTGACTTCAGAGCAAGGCTGCCGGATGAATGAAAGATGTCTGATTGACAATAATAATAATAGTAGTAATAATAATTAGGTAATATTTTTTATTTTAGCGATTACTTTCCTCCTTTTGTATATCAAATCTACCCAAAAGATTCAAAAATCTATGAACATTCATTTCATTTTGTTATCGACTATGGATTTTTAATTCGTATTTATTATTTAATAATAATCTTTCTATTTATTTCTTGTTCTCAACATGTCGACGGTTGGTGGTAGGGATTGAGCAGCAATTTGTGTCAACAGTTAGAGGTTAGTTTTCTTCGACAGATCGATCATATTTTGCACCTGGCGGTTATTAATAAAAAAGGGCTATTGTTGTTATTGAGAGGGTGAAAAGAGAAAGACATGACTCGGAGTTCCGATTATTCAATATGAAAAATGTTTCGTAAATACATAATAAGGAAATAAATAATAAACACAATTTTAAACCATAATTTTAATAACTGATCGTGACTTTTCACTATTTTTGTTTTTGAATTAGTTTTTTAAATTATTTATTATATAATAAAATGATTATTATTTTATTAAGGAATTTGAAAAGGTATTTTTTTTATTTATAAAATAAAAAAGTAAGCAAATTTGGATTAATGATATGATGATATAGTTATTTTTTAAAAAAGTAGATTATATGTTGCAACATTTAAATTATCTGATGCAACAGGTTCACTATGGTTGCAACAGATGATATATCTGTTGTCACAGATGATTTATCTGATGCAACCTATATCGAGTCACAACTCAATAAAAGCAGTTCTTGGAAAGAACTAATTAATAATAATAATCTGAAAAGTCATGACCTATCACAATATTTCTTAATTTAATTAATTCATTAATTTTCACATTAATAAAAAATGTAATTAATAAATGGAGGTGAACAATTAGATTATATGTTTCAACAGATATGTTATCTGATGCAACATATTTTATATTTGTTGCAACAGATAATATATTTGTTGTCACAGATATGTTATCTGATGCAACAGATATAGAATCTGTTGCCACAACTCAATAAAAATGGTTCTTCGAAAGACTAATTAATAATAATAATCTGAAGAGTCATGACTTATATTACAATATTTATTTTGTTAATTTAATCAAAAATTTAATTAATGTATGGAGGTGAATAGTCGCGCCTTTTTGCCTCTCATTCAAATTCAATCCTCTATAAGTAAGTCCGTCCTTACTCAATCGTTTATTCAAATACACACTCTATTTACTTATTGCATGTCGTCTTTCATATTACACTCTAGAAGATAAGATTATGACTGACCCAGTGTGGGACGTTGCTTTTCTGCAAGACACCGTGAATGAACTTCGGAATCAAGTTCGTAATCTGCAATGGAAATTGGGAGGAGTTAGATCAAGAATGCTCCGCGAGATACGCAAGCTGAGTAGGCCTTGTTACTTCCGATTGAAGATTGGCCGGCTGGCAATGATGATGCTGATAATAATAATCATAATATAATTAGACTATTATTTTTATTTTAGTCTATTATATGTATTTTTATTTATTTAATAAATAAATTATGTTTGATCTTTGACGTTTTAATCCATATTTAATTTTCATTCTGTCTATTATTTTCTCAACAAATATTTCGACGATTCGACGTAAAAAGAAATAATCTAGAATCCAGTAGCAATAGCAAGATTTATCTGTTGAGTTTGTGGCAGGGGTTGATTTGTGTTAAAAATATCCAACACCATACTCTAATTAGTACTAGCTAGCTAACAAATCTAAATATGCTCAAAGATTGAAATAAGTATTTTGAGAACTCATGTTCAATGCCGGGTTAAAAAGGTACACATGATAATTCACCAATGAGCAACAATTTGTTACATATGTAATTACAATGGACTACTACCGGTGACAAACAAAATCTATTACTACATTATATGTAACATTTTTATTTCTTTTTTTTTATTCTGCAAAAAATAATTTCTACATAAGTTATCAAAGTAAGTCAAACTGTATCTTTTGATAAAAATTCTCTGGGGACAAAATCAAATCTATCCCTCTACTTTTGATATTCACTAGTTTAGTGTATGTGCATTGCACGCGTGTCAATTTTTTTTTTTATAAATTGCATTTAAAAAAAATGAAACATATAATATTACATCAAGGCTACAATGCAATATATGTAGCATCATGTTTATTTAAATAGAGAAAACATGTCTCCTTATAATTTTATTATACGTGTATCGCACGTATATATTGTGTCAATTAATTAGCACAAAATAACTAGCAATGATCGTGAATCTTTTGCTTTGAGAAGTTTTAAATTCCTACTTAAAAAGAAGTTTCAACGTCAACACAATTAACAAATTTGCTATCACTAGCAATGATCTTGAAGAAAGAGGATTTTTTTTTTCATTTTCATCTTTTTTCATAATTTTATTCATTGATTGACCGATTTATATGACAAAAAATAAAAGTATATGTGTGGGGAGGGTGGGTGTTTGAGGAAGGTGGAAAAAGGTGAAGGGTTCGAAGGAGGAGGGGGTGGGGCATGAGATGGCTGAGGGCAAGGTGCATTTTATTTTTTAGAGATAATACATAGAAACACCCCTAAACTTGTAGCCAAAACTTACTCTAGATCCTAAACTAATCGGGTAATTATTTATCCCCCTTAACAACTTCCTGTCACACCCCCTTTTTCTACCAAAAAAATTTATATTTTAAGTTTCGAAAGGGTTTTTATTATCAAAGTGACAAAAGAAGAATTTTTTGTTTTGAAAACGGATTATTTAATTTTAAACTCAGAGTCACCACTTGGCATAAATCTGGTGTGCCAAGTCACCTTTGAAAATTCCTTTTCAAAATGATTTTGACTCTTTTCAACTGATCCGCGAACAGAGATTTCGGTTAAGGAATTCTGTTGACCGAGGGGAAGGTGTTAGGCACCCCTCGATCCCGTGGTTTGACCACGGTCGCTTGGTAGAGCATATCGGCTAATTTAACACTGCGAATGTATAAACCACACAAAACACATAAATCAAACAAACAAACAAATCAAATGAAATTAAAAAAAAAAAAAAATAATGTCAGTCCGATTTATACTTTCAAAAAATAGAAAAATTTCGAAAATATAAATCCTATTCTAAACTAATCCTAGACTATGCTTTACCCGACGCCTCGGGTCTTCATCACGATCATCCTCCGCCAACATGATACGTCGGAGCATTCCCCGGTGAATAAACACAAATACCTCGGGGCATTCCCCGCCCAAATGATACATTTGATCCAAAAGCAATAAAACCAAGTCATTCAACACATGTCAAGCATTCAAGATTTCACAATTCTTACATTTGCCTTCCCCTATCGTTTGCCTAACCATTATCGACCTAAAACATGCGACTATCGAATATAACAAAAGTCAATGCTTATTCCGAATCAAGCGACTATCAATGAATTAATATAAAACTAATATTAACCTTTATCAATGTTTTAATTCTCACCCGAATTTATCCCAAAGAATGATTAACACTTGCTTTGATTATCTACCCACCTTTCAAAATCCGGAACCAACATCAACGAACACACAACAAAGATTCAAACATCTCAAACAAATCATTCACATTCACGTAAAAAGTAAAGGGAAATAAGATAGAATTAGACTTCAATGCCGCTTTCAAACTCAGTACATTATTAGATTAATTCCAGTAGATTCCGTGTCCGAAAACACCTTGATTTGAACCTCGACAAAGAACAATGCCAACTCGGATATAGAAAAGACCAACCAGGCAAATTTAAACAAACCGAAACAATGTTAGTAGGACCCCGGATCGCTAATTTCGACCGTCTTCCGATAGACGTCGCCAGAATCAGACTAAAACAAGTAATACTCGACTGTTTCGAGTTGGATTCGAGTCAAAAATGGAGCTGGCCAGACTATTCTTATCCTGCCAAAATTCCGGTGACCCTAGTGGTGACGATGAACTTGGCACATTGGCGTCGGTACTGTTTTCGGCAAGAACCCATCGAAAAAAGGGTTTCTCACAGGAGTTTACTTCTTTTATCTCTCACGTTTCACTCAGCCTTCTCTCTTTCGCATATTCTCTCCTTTCTCATGCTCAAATCCTCACTGAATTTCCCTCAATTCTCATAATCTCTCCCTCACTGATGTGTTTCTTGTTCAAATATGGAGAGTGTGTGCAGAAAGGGTGGTTAATGGATTTTGTGTGTGATCTATGTGGATATTGTGAGGATTTTTATGTGTTTATGTGTGGATTAGTGCATAGATATGGCAGTTGTGTGTGCTTTTATGACGAATAAATAAAAAGAAGCCAAAAAAAATATTTTTTTCTGCTGGTCAAGAGAAAGGAAGAAGAATGGCCTCTCTTTTTAATTCCCTGTGGGCCCCTCTCGTATATCTGTTCTCCCCTCTTTTCAGAATGGCAGAAGATGATTAAATAAATGGGTATTTTTTGATATAGTGTATGGGCCCCTTCTTTTTTGTTTTTTTTTTTCGTGAGTTGGTTAAGAAAAAATGAATATAATGTGAGGGGTAGTGGTGAGGTGGGGAAGGGTAGGGTATCTAGGTGTCCACTTTTAATTGGAGAGGTTATTATGATAGGGTTAAAATAAGGTACAATTTGTTAAAGGTTGTTAGTTTTTTTGTCATTTTATGGAGGGATAATTTCATGGTTGAGGGGTACACGATAGGATAAGGTAGAAATGAGTAAAAGTGATATCGGGAGGAACAAAATTATGTGTCTACATCATGCCCTCTTTGAATGTAAACACGAAATGTTTTTAGACAAAGAAGTAGACAACGAGACAAAATTTTGTCCGACCATTATTCAGAGAAACAGAAGGAAAAAGAGCAATCGGGTCTTGACTTAGGACATCTTACTTACCCAAGTTATAAAGGAAACCAATATCAAATACTTCCAAGGGAAGGAGAAGGACTATACCGAGTTGGAGAGTCGATTGAGGTCCCATCAAGGTTTCGGTCCGCGGCTCTGTCATTACATCTAAATAAAAAATTACAAGTTAAAACATAAATGAAATTACAAAAATCCTATCTATACAGCTTCTGTTGGACTATTGACTTGAGTTTCATCACCCTATTCTTCATGCGGGCTCCTGATTTGTAATTTCTTCATCCTATTCTTCAGGAAGGTTCCTGTCTTGCTATTTTTCATCACTTGTTGCTTGGTTTTCAATTTCTTCATCCTGTTCTTCAGGCGGGTTCCTGACTTGCTATTTTTCAATCTGTTGACTTTCAATTTCTTCACCTTGTTGCTTGACTTTCAACTTCTTCACCTTGTTGCTTAACTTTTCATTTATTCGCCCTGTTCTTCAGGCGGGCTCCTGAAATCACATCAAAACTAAAAAGAAAATTATCCCAAACAAATATTAGTATAAAGAGATTTCATTTGCCAGAAAAGTGAAGTTCCAAACACAAGAACTAAATGTTGGCCCAGTTTATCATCAAAGGACTTTTGTGAAAGTCACATCATCATAGAAATCAAGGAGAATGACTCGACTAAAAGGTACGTCTTATAGGAGTCATGGGAGATGACTCAACTAAAAGGTATGTCTTCTAGGGGTCAAGGGGAATGACTCGACTAAAAGGTATGTCTTCTAGGGGTCAAGGGGGATGACTGGACTAAATGGTACGTCTTTTAGGGGTCAAAGGGAATGACTCGACTAAAAGGTACATCTTATAGGAATCAAGGAGTATGACTCGACTAAAAGATACGTCTTATAAGAATCAAAGGGAATAACTCAACTAAAACGTACATCTTATAGGAATCAAAGGGAATAACTCGACTAAAAGGTATATCTTATAGGAATCAAGGGGTATGACTCGACTAAAAGGTACGTCTTATAGAAAACAAAAAGAATGACTCGATTAAAAGGTACATCTTATAGGAATCAAAGGGAATGATTCGACTAAAAGGTACGTCTTCTAGGGGTCAAAAGGAATGACTCGACTAAAAGGTACATCTTATAGGAATCAAGGGGTATGACTCGACTAAAATGTACATCTTATAGGAATCAAAGGAAATGACTCGACTAAAAGGTACGTATTCTAGAGGTCAAAAGGAATGACTCGACTAAAAGGTACATTGATACAAGAATGACAACGGAAGGCACAAAACACACTCTAAATCAGTCCACAATCTTAAGGATCCGAGGACCAAGATGGAGACCACTCTCGGATTCGCAATCAACAAGAAGAATACAAGATACAATGTGTATTTTAACACCAAAACAGCAACAACAACAAGAACAAGATGATAAAAATGAAGACACAAGATTCGGATTTAACAATAACAACAAGAACACAAGATGACAACACAAACAATAAACAAGATTACAAGAAGGTAAAAGGATGGATAGACAAACCACATGAAGGTATAATCTTAAGAACCCAAGAATGGACAATCTTGGACCCTTAACACTACACACAACAATAAACCTATATATTACAAAGATACAAGATCGGAATCCTACTCCCAAACATCAATGTTTTCAAGTAAACAACAACAAAAGAGAATCCACCTTATTGTTGTATCCTAGTTTCGGTTTTGCCTCCAAAGAGAAGAGAGGACTTGTGTTTTCCAATGTCTTAAGACTTACAACATCATCAATAAACTAAGTCTAAAATCCCTACAATGTTCTATTTATACTAGGTTACAAATTAAATACAAAAAGACCAAAAGGCCCCTTAGAGACTTAGGTGCCCATCAAGTGTAATATGTTGGCTGGTTTTTAGTGCACTTAGGTTCCCTTTTGCACTTCAATTGCACACACCTAGTCTCGGACCCAACATGCACTCCCATAAGTCCATATCCGTGATTATTCCCGTATCATCCTCTCCATCTTGAGAGGAATTTTCCCACAAATTCACGGCTTCACCTTGTTCAATCGGCCACTTTAAAATAAACCACTCAAAACAGCCCGCAAAATATTAACACAAGTCTTGGCCAACATCTTCATTTTGAATCTCGGCTTCCTCTCCTTCTTGATCCTTGTCTTCAATCTAATTCGAAACAAGTTTCCTACCATCATACAAGCATCATCGTAGACTCCATATCTGTCATGTTCCTTTCTGCCATTCTCCTCTACATGGACATGTCGGCTTTGGTGAAGTGGAGTTTCGGTTGAAAGGAATGATTTGGTAAAGTAGAGCTTCAGTTGTGGAACTTAGACGGGAGAGATTTTTCTTCCAAGTCCTTTTTGTTGGACTTGATCGAATGGAGGAGGGATCGACCTATGTAGGTCTCGGGTTGGAAGACATTTGGTGGCTTGGATTATGTCTATGTTATTTGGTGGTGGTCTTGGAGGATTGATTGCTTGAGGTAAAGCTTCGAAATTAGAATCACGAGAATTCCTTCGACTCTCAACTCAATCCAACCTCTCAAGTATAGTAGACATATTCGAGCCTAATTTGTCAAGACCCGCATTCGCCTTAGCTATTTCTCGGGTAATAGCATCAAGGTGGTCCAAAATGGTATACATTGTGGCAAAAAGTTACCTACAAAAATAGAAAACACATTAGTTATACAAAACATCCTCACTCTCTTTTTTATTTCGGGTCTCTCGGATCCCTCACACTCAATCTCACAAGTATTGAAAGCTTGCTTGTACTCCGAGAGGTATTGAAAGGTGGATCCAATGTAGAAAATGACTCCAAAGAGTAAGGAAAAAAACACGAGGATGTTACAATAAATCAAAGGATTAAGACACACAAAGGAAAGTTAACACGAAGAACGGTTTCAAAACTAACTTACAATCTAGTACTATCTCGTAAGTTAGTAATGGAATCAACAAACAAAACTAAAGAGACAACATAATGAAACTAAAAGATCAAAATTTGAGCTTAAAATTTTGTCGTGTGAACAGTAAAACGTGATGTGGCAGCCATGTATTGGTTTGGTTTTATCAAGTTATTAATTTCAAAAGTTCAAATCTTGGTCAATTATCAATTTGGGACCTTTGGGGGAACTTGTTCAATGGAGGGAAATACAAACTAGTCTTTGGAGCTTATTTTCAATTCAAAATTCAAGACTCAAATGTCTTTGACTAGACTTGTACTACCATTAAAACATGGATTCTTGAATCATGGAAAGTTATTGGAAAGTGGTTGAGATGTGATTGACTAGTTGATGAGTGATGGTAAGTCTTTCAAGACTAACAAAGCTTTACCTTTTTCCCTTCACCTTTATAGATCTAAGGTTCACTTTATTTTAAAAAGCTATGAAGGCTGTGAAGAACTCCATGAACAACATCAACAATCACCAAGAACAACCAACAACAATCTCCAAGAACACCAATAATTTTCACACGACCAACTTTCAATTTTCACAATACAATATCTTCAACACTTGGCCAAGACAAATACAACTTCAACAAGACGGTTCTTAGGCCACCAATGAGCAAAAATACCACGTGTCCAAGCTTAGAACAACAACAAGATGAAGACCACAAGGTCTAAATAGTCCACCACAATAATGTTTCAACAACAATTCGGCCAAGTCTTATGTTCACAACAACAACATCAATTTTTGAAGCTCAAATCTAGATATAGACTCAACGTGTTAGTGAGGAACAAAAATAACACTTAGAGATAACAAATAAAAGTAAAAACCTCGGCCAAGACACAACAAGAACACACTTTTCGGCCAAGAACACAATACGGACAGATTGCTATTTTTTCTGAAATTTTCAGTTTTGAACACTTTTTTTTATTTTTCCACTAACAAGCCCAAGATTGATCTTGTTCCCACAAGATCAAGCCATGCTCTGATACCAAATGATACAAGAATGACAACGAAAGTCACAAAATATACTCTAAATCTGTCCACAATCTTAAGGATCTGAGGACCAAGATGGAGACCACTTTTGGATTCGCTATCAACAAGAAGAATACAACATACAATGTGTATTTTAACACCAAAATAGCAATAACAACAAGAACAAGATGAACACAAGATGATAAAAATGAAGACACAAGATTTGGATTTAACAATAACAACAAGAACACAAGATTCAACACAAACAATAAATAAGATTACAAGAAGGTAAAAGGATAGATAGACAGACCACATGAAGGTATAATCTTAAGAGCCCAAGAATGGACAATATTGAACCCTTAGCACTACACACAACAATAAACCTATATCTTACAAAGACACAAGATCGGAATCCACCTCCTAAGCATCAATGTTTCCAAGCAAACAACAACAAAAGAGAATCCACCCTATTGTTGTATCCTAGTTTCGGTTTTGCCTCCAAAGAAAAGAGAGGAATTGTGTTTTCCAATGTATTAAGACTTACAAAATCATCAATAAACTAAGTCTAAAAGCCCTACAATTTTTTATTTATACTAGGTTACAAATAAAATACAAAAAGACCAAAAGGCTCCTTAGAGACTTAGGTGTCCATCAAGTGTAATATATTGACTGATTTTTAGCGCACTTAGGTTCCCTTTTGCACTTCAATTGCACACACCAAGTCTCGAACCCAACATGCACTCCCATAAGTCCATATCCATGATTATTCCCATATCATACATCTTATAGGAATCAACGGGTATTACTCAACTAAAAGGTACGTCTTCTAGGTATCAAGGGGTGATGACTCGACTAAAAGGTACGTCTTCTAGGGTTCAAGGGGAATGACTCAACTAAAAGGTACGTTTTATAGGAATCAAGGGAAATGAATCGACTAAAAGGTACATCTTCTAGGGGTCAAGGGGAATGACTCAACTAAAAGGTACGTATTATAGAAATCAAGGAAGAATGACTCGACTAAAAGGTATGTCTTATAGGAATCAAGGGGGAATGACTCGAATAAAAGGTACGTCTTCTAGGAATGAAGGTTTAATTTAAGAAGTATATCACCCAACAAATAAAAACTGAAATCCCTGGACAAGAAAGTGTGTCTCGAGGGATATAGGATGATGATTTTTTACCATTATTTGATTATCAAACTTGTGCAGCAACATTACTTCCTGCATTTGTAAAAGTGAGAAATTACGGGCCTTGATATTTATGCTTTGAAGTCCTTGCTTGGAAGGTAATATGTTTCCTGTTTCATCAAAGAAAATTTGTGAGTTTAAAACATGGTGGCTGGTTTGTGGCTTTAGGTTTCGCGGTGATTGCTCTTGCCCTCGTCATATTTAGCTTTGCTTTTAGCATATATCATTGGCTTGCTGAATCATTGACCCGAACTCAGATTATTAAGAGTGACTGAAACAAACATAGTATCTCTGCTTTGCCATGCTTCTTAGATAGACCTTTTAAACCTTGGTATTTCCATGAGTTCCTAGACTTGTCTGTTGACAAAAATTTTGCATGCCTTATTTCAGCTCACAATCATGTGACTTTCATGTGCCGGCCTTTTATTTTGCTTTATGCAATTAAAGAAGCTAGTAGCCAGTTTTGAGATCCTTTCTCACTTGTTTTGACATGGACTTAACTCAAAGACAAGAGAAAAATGACAACAATTTTTATTTTATTTGGATAACTGACTCAAGAAAATAAAAATACAACTATAGAAAAGAAAGAAATGACAATGAATGTCCCCATTAAAAAAGATGAAAGAAAAGTTTATCTGGAAACGACAATCAACTCTAATGATTATGACATGCATATCGGATTAAACTGCCTGATCTTTCCATTAAAGACTCTCACAAATTGTTGTTGAGTTAATGACCCTGAAAGTGAGTTGCTTTCTTGGGCCAATTGCATTGGGAGACCTCATTCGACTAGTGGCTCCTTGAAGGATTTTCGCCAACAAGTCAGTCTCATTTTTTTTTATCACCTCACTATCATTCTATGGAAGCCGTGAGGGTTTTTCACCAATGAGAATCTCTTATTTTCATTTTTCTCAACTCGCAATCGTCTTACAGTGCCCGTGAGGGTTTTCACTGATAAGACTCTCTCATTTTTATCTATCTCAACTTACCATCATCTTATGGTGTCTGTGAGGATTTTCACTAATAAGACTCTCTCATTTTTATTTCTCTCTTAATTCCTTATGCTGAGGAAGACAAGTAGTTCCTAAATGCATCAGTATATCCCTTGCATGTTTAACCTTAACATCCTCAAAGATTGATCTGAAGGTCTTTCTTTGGTTGTAACTTAGATTTTGGAAAGAGTTAGAAAGAAAGGATGACATGAGGCCCAAACGACACTTGAAGTGAGGTGGGATTTACAACTTTTGGAAATGACTCAAACAATGAGGATTAACTCATGCCTCAGTTTCTTTTGATGGGGCAATTCTAAAATTTTTATTTGGTTGGACAGAGCCCAGAGTAGCGCAGCCTACGTATCTCACCCTCGAGAGAGGAGAATCAGGTCATGCGTAGTTCTGGCAGCTCGTTCTTTTTCTTGATTCTGATTTCCTTTTCTTTTCTTTTCTTGACTCTCTTATTTTTGAATTTTTTTGACTCTATTTTTCTTGACAATCTTCTTTTTTCTTCCTTTTTAACACATTTTTTTTTTTTTTGAAACTTTTCTAACTCTATTCTTTTGCTCGACACTTTTCTTTTGAGTTTTGTTGACTATATCTTGATTTCAAAAGAGGTGTATGAAAGAAAATAAAACGAAGGCTCAAATGGGGTAAACAAAGGATGACACAATGTTTGAATAGCTGAATGAAATGTCTTCATCATATCAATCCTTGAAAATGCAAGTATATATCATGCAATATGAAAGTGAGAGATGAAGATCATTTGTGACATCTTTTTAGCATTAACTTTGATTGAGTTTGTGCATCACTACTTCTTCTGTAAACTCCACCTTTGTTGTACATTCCTCACATTGAATGACTATGCTTTCATGGAGCTGATTTTCTTTCTGTTCACGCAGCTGCTATTTGACCTAATTGAGCCATGTCTTTCAATTGATGACTAATTTATTCTTGTGATTCTCACAATAATTGCCTTAATTTTCAAAGAAGGCTTGAACTTGTCCCAAAATGTCTCAGCACTTTACCTATTTTCTCAGATGCTCTCTTTTTGTAACTTTAACCCTCTGATTCAATGTTCATGTTTAAACTGGATTTTAAGATCTAACTGAAAATTTCGTTAGCATGTCATATCACTAGAGTCAACATAAAATGTAATTTAGATAGAAAACAAACAAAAAATTATTTAAAACACAAAGGAGAAAGTGACATTTCATTTATTAAAATAAAAGATATAAGGGTTTAAACATAATGACAAATGGATAAAACAAGATAGATCCTGAACTCCAACCCTGAAATAATTCGGATAACAGAAAATAAAATAAAACAAACTACCAGACCTCTTCCTAGTAGGGAGATGGGTGACTTTTCAATTGCTCAGCCTGACATCTTAGCCACTGGTTTGCATATCAGCATGACTAGAGTTATCATCACTGTCAATGTTCTGTACCATAATCAATTTATCTTGAATCATCTTTTCAATTTCTCTTTTCAAAGCACGACAATCTTCAATACTGTGACCCTGAACATCAGAATGATATGCACATCATATATTAGGATCAAAACTTCTTGAATGCGGGTTAGGAGTATACCCAAGGAGATAAGTGATCATGCCTCGCTGTGCCAATCTCTAAAATAAACTGGCATACGACTCTCCAATTGGTGTGAAACTATCCCTAAATTTCTGCCTTATTTCATTATTTAACTTGGATTGAACATCGGTCCTAGAAGCGGTTTGGTATGTTTGGGGAATTGGAGGATGACTTTGAGGAGTTGGTGAGCGCTATTATGGGTAAGGAAGGAGTTGAACATATGGTTCTGTGCAATATACTAGATATGGACGTGGGGAAACAGAGTATAATGGATTTTGGTAGTGATTATGGAGAGCTTGGGTATGAACTTGGGCTTGATACTGATGGCAACGATGACGTCGTCTTCTTGGATGTGCCCGTTCTCTAACTAGAATAGCAGTGTTATCTTTCTCATTCTTCTTCCCTCCAGATTCCCTTAATTAATTGCAATATTGTCTCAAATGTTTCACGGATTCCTCATGCCCATCTTGCTCCTCAAATTTCGATATCTCAAAGATTGGAGGAAGGTTAGCGCTTGAAGGCATGCCCAGTCTTTGTATAAAACATCTTCTTTACCCGCAGGTCCTAGAGAATATTTCATAGCACTTTCTGCACTCTTCATTTTTCCAACCATTTTCTCCAACTCTTTTGGCACACTGGACTTCTTGTTAAGAAATTTTGGTGGTCCAGTTAACTTAAAAGTAGGCTCAAGAGTATAACAATGATCACCAAGAGTATTAAATATAGGTTTACTAGCAGCATGGGGATGCCAAACCGTTGGGCAAGCCAGTGTGGAAGTCCCAGTAGAGGATTGCGTAATAAGATCACAGACGACATGTAGTGTTGTGAATGTAGCAAGCTTATGCTGAGAAGCTAGAGGAAAAGTGGTGGAAGTATTGAGATGCTTTTGTCCTGAAATGAATTCTGAGTCATGTTGCGGTGCATCAACAACATTAGAAAACTGACTTTGAGATTTTGGTGAAAAACTCGAGGTATTTGTAGGATCAATAAAGGTAAATGGGGGAGGAGGCAACCCACTGGACCAAGCTAGATGTATTTCTGTCATTTGTTGTCTTGACCACCTAATATCTTGCTTCAAACTCTTATTTTCCTAATTCTTTGTTTGATCCATGATTTCACTCTCTATATCTTTGTTGGACACAACTAACCCTTTGGATTTGGTGTGAGGTGAAGGATCAGCCAGAATGCCACAAACCAACCACCTTAAACTGATTCAACAAAAAACAACAAATGTGTTAGAGTTCAACACTTTTTCAAAACCTCTTTTTCCTTTTTTTTTTTGTAAAGATCACCGAACCCAAGAAGGGCGCCTACGTGTCTCACTCCCGAAAGAGGAGAATCAGGTGTGCGTAGTTCGTGAAGTCTTGGCAAATAAACTTTTTTTTTCATTCTTTTTCTTGAAACTTCAAAAAGAAAACAAAATAACAAATTGTCAAAAGAATTGACAATTTTTTTTTTATATTTTTCAAGTTTAAATCATTATACAAAATGAAATCTATAATTATCAAAGAAAATCTTTTTGGGTTTTCGATTGAATTTCCTATGAAAATGAAACTTGAACCTATTAAAGAAAAATCTTTTTGTAGTTTTCTTTTAAAGATGTATATGAAACACTTACTCTAAATAAAGAGTGAAGAAAATCTTTTTGGATTTTTCAAATAAGATCCCCGAACCAACAATAGGTTGCCTACGTATCTCAACTCCCGAGAGAGGAGAATCAGGGATGCGTAGTTCGTTCAGATTGGACAAATAAAGATTAGACAACCGACTGAATCCTAACCTAAGCGACACGACCACAAACAAATGACAAACAATGTTAATAAATTATTTTTGAGTTTTCAAAATGACACTTCACGTCGAACTGACACCAACAACTATAAATAAAAATCTTTTTGGTATTTTCATTATAAGAAATTTACAAAACATCGACCATTTTTGAATTTTCTTTTATAAAAACCTACTATTGTAAAAAATTCTTTTTTGAGTTTTTTGAATGGTGAATGCTTACTAAAGAGCAAAGGAAAATCTTTTTAATGATTTTTTTTTGGATTTTTTTCGGGAAACTAGTGCAAAAGGTAAAAAATATTTTTGAATTTTTAAATTGTGAGAAACAAAAGCCATAAAGAACTCTAAACGAACTACGAAACACTTTTTTTTTTGTTCACCTTTTTTTTTCTCTCTTTTTTTCAGCACTTTCTTGTGTACACACTTTACTTCTAACACATGTTTTTCCCCAAATTAGTCCGTCAAATGACTACACTACCCTCAAAGATGCAACATTTAGCATGTAGGGATGCTTTAGAGGTGAGTCTCCTACAAGAACCATGTGGGCCCCGCTATGTCTCATTACGAAGCACATAGGCATGACCTAAAGGCTGACCTACGCTGGAGTTCACTAACAAGGCTATTCGGGGGAGCGTATGGTCGATAATGACTTCAACAGCTTTCCACCTACTCCATACAATCCAACGGCTCCCACCTCTTAAAATAAGGGTGACTCAACTATAGGTCGTGTACACACGTGTACTACGGACTTGTTGTAGAAAGAATGACTCGGGTTATGCACATGATACAAGATATAAAGCGGTAACACAGAAAGAAAAACTGTAAACAAAAAGCACGTAGACGCACAACAGTGATAACAGTAACACAAATAATAACTCAAATAATGTTTATATACCCATAATGTCAAACAAAGCCGATACAACTCCAAAAATAAGCTCGAATTCTGAAAAAATCCCCAGCAGAGTCTCCAGAGTTGTCACACCCCTTTTTTCTACCAAAAAGATTTATATTTTAAATTTCGAAAGGATTTTTATTATCAAAGTGAAAAAATATGAAATTTTTATTTTGAAAATGGATTATTTACTTTTAAACTCAGAGTCGCCACTTGGAATAAATTTTGTATGCCAAGTCAGCTTTGGAAATCCCTTTTCAAAACGATTTTGACTCTTTTCAACTGATCCGCGAACAGAGATTTCGGTTAATGAATTCTGTTGACCGAGGGGAAGGTGTTAGGCACCCCTCGATTCCGTGGTTTGACCACGGTCGCTTGGTAGAGCGTATCGGCTAATTTAACACTACGAATGTATAAACCACACAAAACACACAAATCAAACAAACAAACAAATCAAACGAAATTAAAAAAAAAGAACAAAAATAATGTCAGTCCGATTTATACTTTCCCAAAATAGAAAAATTGCGAAAATGTAAATCTTATTCTAAACTAATCCTAGACTATGTTTTACCCGACGCCTTGGGTCTTCATCATGATCATCCTCCGTCAACATGATACATCGGAACATTCCCCGGTGAATAAACACAAATACCTCGGGGCATTCCCCGGCCAAATGATACATTTGATCCAAAAGCAATAAAACCAAGCCATTCAACACATGTCAAGCATTCAAGATTTCACAATTCTTACATTTGTCTACCCCTATCGTTTGCCTAACCATTATCAACCTAAAACATGTGACTATTGAATATAACAAAAGTCAATGCTTATTCCGAATCAAGCGACTATCAATGAATTAATATAAAACTAAGATTCACCTTTATCAATGTTTTAATTCTCACACCAATTTATCCTAACCAATGATTAACACATGCTTCGATTATCTGCACACCTTTCAAAATTCGAAACCAACATCAACGAACACACAACAAAGATTCAAACATCTCAAACAAATCATTCACATTCACGTAAAAAGTAAAGGGAGATAAGATAAAATTAGACCTCAATGCCGCTTTCAAACTCAATGCATTATTCAATTAATTCCGGTAGATTCCGCGTCCGAAAACACCTTGATTTGAACCTCGACAAAGAACAATGCCAACTCAAATATAGAAAAGACCAACCAGGCAGATTTAAACAAACCGAAACAACGTTAGTAGGACCCCAGATCGCTAATTTCGACCGTTTTCTGATAGACGTCGCCAGAATCAAACTAAAACAAGTAATACTCGGCTGTTTTGAGTCAGATTCAAGTCAAAATGGAGCTGGCCAGACTATTCTTATCCTGATGGAATTTCGACGATCCTAGTGATGACGAAGAACTTGGCACATTGGCGTTGGTACTGTTTTCGGTGAGAACCCGCCGGAACAAAGGGTTTCTCGCAGGAGTTTACTCTTTTTCTCTCTCACGTTTCACTCAACCTCCTCTCTCTCGTATCTTCTCTCCTTTCTCACGCCCAAATCCTTACTGAATTTCCCTCAATTCTCCTAATCTCTCCCTCACTGATGTGTTTCTGTGTTTGAATGTGGAGAGTGTGTGCAGAAAAGGTGTGTGTATATAGTGGTTAATGGATTTTATGCGTGATCTATGTGGATATTGTGAGGATTTTTCTGTGTTTGTGCGTGGATTAGTGCATAGCTATGGCAGTTGTGTGTGCTTTTATGACGAAGAAACAAAAAAAAGCCAAAAAAATATTTTTTTCTACTGGTCAAGAGAAAGGAAGAAGAATGGCCTCCCTTTTTTGTTCCCTGTGGGCCCCTCTCTATATTCTCTCCATGGATATGTAATGGTGCACCTGTATGTCTATCTGTTTTCCCCCCTTTTCAGAATGGAAGAAGATGATTCAATAAATGGGTATCTTTTGATATAGTGTGTGGGGTCCTCCTTTTTTGTTCTTTTTTTGTGAGTTGGTTAAGAAAAAATGAATATAATGTGAGGGGTAGTGGTGAGGTGGGGTAGGGTAGCTAGGTGTCCACTTTTAATTGAAGAGGTTGTTATGAAAAAGTTAAAATAAAGTACAATTTGTTAAAGGTTGTTAGTTTTTTGTCATTTTATGGAAGGATAATTTCATGGTTGAGGGGTACACAATAAGATAAGGTAAAAATGAATAAAAGTGATATCAGGGAGGGACAAAATTAGGTGTCTATACTTCCAAGTGAATTTTTTTCCACCCTAATTGCTGACATGACAATTTTTAAAAAAATCAACACCTTAATTACTTAAAAAACTTGGAAAATGATAGGTCCCACCTTTTAATTTTATAAGTTTTCTTTATATACATATACATATATATATATATATATATGTATATATATATATATATTACTACATATTATAAGGGAGAATGAGGAGTTTGACCGTCCTCACATTCATCTTTTGATAAATCAAAGAGCTACACATGACTTTTTTTTTTGGTCTTTTCCTTGCATTCTCATTACCCTTATGAATTTTCCTTTTAGTCCATTCAACATGGCCCTTAGTTATTGGTATATTCATGTTGAAATATAGCAATATTTTGTGGATCTATTATTGTCTTTTACTCACACCGAATATTTATTTACTTCGTTTATATTTTGATTTGATACGAAATTTAAGAGAATGAAGAAGGTTTTTTTAAATATTATGATCTTAACTTAATACAAAATAAAATTTGTAATAATTTCAACCACTATCTTATAGATTCTTCTCATATTATATTCAGTCGTCCAAAAATATATAATAAATAGAATAGCTTAATGAATAATATCTTGTATTTATTATTTTTCTTAATAGACATGAAAAAAAAAAGATAAAAGAATAATTAAAATGGGCGAATAGGGCATTTTTTTAAGGGATGTATAAAGAAAAAATATGACAAGTAAATAAATCAAATGAAGTAATCTATTAATGTTAGTTTAATTATCATTGAACATCCTTATAGATCATTATTAAGTTAATTTATATAATGACTCTAAATTAAGGTTATAATTATTATAATATAAATTTGAAATTATTGAAATATTTTGTTTCAGATAATTTTATAAGATGAAAAAGAAATATTGCGAAACTCTTGCCACTGAAATTATGAGAGGAGCTAAACATTAATAAATATCAAAACAATTTATTTCTATTTATAAATAAAGAATTACATAGTCACAAATTTATAAAAATAACAATATTTTCTATTTATGATCTTCTTTGAATCCTAATTATTACACATTCTAAATCAAATTATTTTATAAAATATTAAATTACTTGTAGCATTTTGGGATATTATAATACTCTGGTAATACTTTCTTCCTTGCAAATTATTTTTTATCTAAAATTATTCAGTTATGTGATTAAATATTTTAATAATTATGAAAACTTATCAACAATATATGTTTAATAAATCATTCAATTATACTAATTATAAAGTAAAAAAATTAATATAAATTATATTTTTAAATTTAAATTTTTATTTTTATATCTGATTTTGGGCCCGGGCTTAGCACGGGCTTCATGAAACTAGTGTGTGTGTGTATATATATATATTAAATTAAAAAAAATCAAAAATTCACTTCCATCTTCATCTTCTTCATAACCACCCCCTTCCACCACCTCCAACACCCCCATTTCTTCATCTTCTTCGTACCCCCCCACCCTATTTCTTTATCTTCTTCATATCCTCCACCTCCACCCCACCCCGTTTCTTCATCTTCTTCATTTAGGCTAAATTCATCTTTTTTCAAGAACACCATTACTAAGCTCCATTAACCCCTCCCTTCATTATTTTTTTTGCCTTTTATTTAATTTTTTTCAAATGACTACATCCAATTTGTGATGATAAATAACTTATGATAATTTATCACTTCCTCGTCTTGTGCTTATTGGAGCATTTGAGAAGGCTTGAAATAATGGTGTTAATGGTGAAAAAAATTAAAGGAGGAATCATTTTCATGGCAGATTGGAATAAAAGAACGAATATTAGTATTATTACTGCTAAATCGTTTCGTAGATCTGAAATTATTGTGGATGACTTTAGGTTTTGTTCTACTTGCAATTGTTGATTACTAAATGTTGACAGAGGAGTCATGACTTAATCTACATGAACAAGTTATTTATCAATTTTTTGTTAAATTCGAATCAAGTTATTGATGTTAATGGTGAAAAATGGTGTTAATGGTGAAAAAGAAATCAAAGGACATGGCAATGACATGGCATTGATTTGGCAATGATGTGGGGGGGGGGGGGGGGGTACTTCACTCTCTGTAATGAGAGTGGTATAATTTTTGTAGGGTGAAAAAAATTCACTTGAAATATGTTAAGGGTGGTGAATAATTACCCGATTAGTTTAGGATCTAAAGTAAGTTTTGGCTACAAGTTTAGGGGTGTTTTGATGTATTATCTCTATTTTTTATTTTATAATATTAAGGGGTATCTGTATTATTTTGTGTTTGTCATTAAAAGAGCTAAAATAATGTCAAAATACTTTGAGGACAAAATAAAATCTACCCCTCTACTTTTGATAACGACTAATTAGTGTATGTGCGTTGCATGTGTTTGTCACATTAATAAAAAATTAGGAAAAATGCATCGTTTCCACCTTAAACTATACCCGAAAAGTCTAAGTCATACCTAAACTATACTAGTGACCTATTACACACCTTAACTATAAGAAAGTGGTATTATTACCTCCCCGCAATCCCATTCTAAGGCGCGTGTGTTATACTTATTTTAGGCGCGTCCAGCCTATTAAATAACAAAAGTAAACGGCTAAAAACATTAAGGGAAAAGTCATCGTTTCCACTCCAAACTATAGTTGAAAAGTCGAATCCACACCTAAACTATATAAGTGACCTATTACACACCTTAACTATAAAAAAGTGATACTTTTTACTGACGTGGTGCGGACGTGGCAGCGCGTGTAAAACACTACACTACATGCAAGTGGTAGTAGCCTGACAGGATGTAAATGGTTTCACTTTTTTATAATTTAGGTGTGTAATAGGTCACTAGTATATTTTAGGTGTGGCTTCGACTTTTCGGGTATAGTTTGAGATGGAAACGATGCCTTTTCCCTAAAAAATTACATAAAAAAAAAGCATAATATTGTAATTAAGGCTACAATTCAACATATGCAACATATGTTTCTTTAAATAGAGAAAACATGTGTTCATAACTTTATATATGTGTATTGCACATATATATTGAGTCAATTAATTAGCACATAATTACTAGCAATAATTTTGAAGCCAAAATTTGATTTGAGAAAAAAAAAGTTTAAAATTTTTACCTTAGAAGGTGCTTCGAGGTCATCACGACTAACAGAATCACTATCACTAACAATGATCTTACAGCAAGAAGACGTTTTCGATTCTTCAATTTTCATCTTTTTTCTATTTTTATTTGACTCATGATTAACCAGTCTTGTATAGCAATTAAAAAAAGTTGTAGGTGTGAAGGGGGTAAGGTATTCGAAGAAGGAGAGAGAAGATAGAGGATTTGAAGAATAAGAAGATGGGTGTGTTCGAGGAAGGAGAGAGAGGGCGGAGGATTTGAAGAATAAAAAGGAAGTGGAGGATTCGTAGTGGGAGAAGGGGGTGCGACAGATGGTGGCTAAGGGCAGGCAGGGGCGATATTAAGTACAAATTACGAGGCATGAGAATCCGTGCTATTTCGTTAAACTAAATATTTTATGTACATACTTCATATTTTCTAGAATTGATCTAATATCACCCATCAACACCCGTGGTACAAAAAGTCTTAATGGTCCACTTGATTAAAATTTTAGTTATTTACCAAGAGAAACAATAATTAATTCCCTATTAACACATTTTTTTCTCCTTTTTAAAAATAGTATATTCATACGCTAGAAATCCTAAAATTGCCTCTAAGGGCATGGTGGATTTTACAATTAGGGAGGTACTTGTAAATAGTTTGCTTTTGTCGTTAAAAGAACTATAATGTGAAATGAAAAAACTTCACGTGTCAAAATACTTTCATGACAAAACCAAATCTATGCTTCAACTTTTGATAATGACTAGGTTAGTGTACCTGTGTTGTACTAATAAAAAAAAAACGTATAAAAATATGAAGTGTATAATATTGCAATTGAAATTACAATAAAATATATGTAATAATACGTTTATTTAAATAGAGAAAATACGTACTCTTATAATTTTGTATACGTACATTGCAGTATTTGTCGTGCCAATTAATTAACACATAATACATACAAGAATAAATTATTGAAAAAAAACAATTAAGCTAAAGTAGTCAGAAAACATCATGCATTCACGCTAAACTTTCATGAATGACTACTACCAAGCGAAAATAGGAAGAATACAAAAAATTATATCTTAATTTTTAAAATAAAAACTATTTTAGATCATGTATAACATGGATAACAATATATAGTGAATTAGGAAGAGTAATTTTAACAATTAATATGTGAAAGATGGTTTGTGTTAAACATGTGTAAATACGAGAAAGATTTGTTTTGAGTCAAAAAGATCTGATCTTATTGATAGTAATGGCTAAAGAAAAAAGATACATAAAAATTAATTGATTTTCAAATCTCCACCTAGTTGGGTTCACTAGATTAGCTAAAAGACATAGAAACTGGTAAAAAAAGTAGTAAAGAAGCCCATTTGAGTTACTCCATATGAACTAATTGCTTGTCGTGCTTATTAAAAATAAATAATTTAAAATACCAATTGTTATTTTAAGAAATCAAGATATAATAATTAGTTGACTTTCATCCTTAGTCATAAATATAAAGAGATATTAATATAGTGCAAAAGAGAGAACTATTAAATTGAGAAGAGTAATAAATAAGAATAATTTAATTGAATTACCCTTTAATTAATATTTTTCTTAAGGAGAATACAAAAATAAAACATGACTAGTAAAATAGACAGAAGAGAATAATTTTTTTTGGTCTTCCATTCGGTATCCGGTGTCCGCATTGGAGCCCCGACTAATCCGGATCGCGCGTTGCAGGGCCCATTAAGGTGGCAACGCTCCCAACAGAGTTTTCTCTGTACCTAGGGTCGAACCCTCGACCTCTGATTAAGGGTGGAGCAGCCCCATCCACTACACCACAACCCATGTTGGTACAGAAGAGAATAATTACCAATAACAATTGTTGTGGGATGGTTAGATCCCTCCATCCTTAACAAGAGGTTTCGGATGAACCTCGAAAATACAAAAAATAATTCAAATGTAGCTAGGATTCTAATGTGGGTATTAAAAATCGGGTGAATTTTATTTTCAAATAAATTCTATATGAGTTTACTAGTGCTAGAGCTAGATATAAAATATCAAATATCGAATTATCGAATTTGAATCGAAAAAATTGATAATTGATATTTAGTAATTCGATTTGGTATGATATTTGGGAGTACACTTACAACATTTTGGTATTTGAAATTGGATTTGATACAAGATATTAATACCATTTGGTATGCGGTATTTATTGGATATCGAATTATTGTTATTACTATTATTATTATTATACACACGCGTACACACTTTAGTTTAACTGTACGTGCGTCGCACGTGTAACATTTGCCTATTTAAAATTAAATGATTCTGTTTATTGTAGAGGTTATTAATAAAGTGTAAAAAGTTCAAATCACTTTTCAATGATCCTTCACATTATGTAGACATAAACATAGCTCCTGACTCGAGGGTGAGAATTCGTAGTTGTTCTATTAAAGTTTCGGTAGGTGTAGGAGTTGCTGCTTTCGAGAGTTAGCCCAGACCCATAAAGGATAAAGACAAAAGGCTTCTAAACACATATATTTTACCATCGAAAGTTTCAAGTAACTGATGGATCATCACTTTTGCGTTTGTCATGCAATACCTCGTTCTCTTAATGTCAGATGCTAAAAGAAACGCATCAACTTGAATCATATTTGTGGTATTTTTTTTTCTATATTTAAAATCTTTTCTTGTTTTTAGAGTCAAATCTTTATAAATTCATTGATTACATTTTTATTACATTCTTAAAACTTTTAAAATTTTGATACTTCTTAAATTTTTCTTATTCTAATGCTTTTATATTTATTTTTTGTTTTTTCAAATCTTTTTAAAATCACAATTAGTTGATTTAGAATTCATAAACTAATGGAAAAAATATTAGTTGTCATTCATTAGAATGAAGGACATGTTTTACCATAAATATATTTAGTTGATTTTTAACTCTTAAATATTAGAAAAAATAGCGAATAAACGATTTTGTTTAAAGCATAAGACTTTTAATGAAGAGCAAAACGTACAAACGACATTTCTAAGGCCATTCACACTTTTAATATATTATAGATTATAGATTGTAAATATAAATATAGATTTTATATATTTATATATATAAATACACTATGTCTAACTAACTGAGTAAACAATAATAATTACTAATCTCAAAGAATCTCTTGGACCTTGGTAATATATAACACAAAAAAGCATACTAAGTAGGATTTAAATATACTCTTTGAAGTTTAAACAATTTGCACATCTCCAACTTAAATATGGTATTACCAAATAGAGTATCTAACTGGAGTTTAATTTATCGATTATCAAACTGATATTTAAAACTGCGTATATAGTATTTACTTTCAAATACCGATTATCGAATTACCAAATTAAAACTTTAAAAATATCCAACAACATCCTCGAATTAGTACTAGCTAGCTAACAAATCTAAATATGCTCAAAGATTGAAATAAGTATTTTGAGAACTCATGTTCAATGCTGGGTAAAAAGGTACAAATGATAATTCACCAATTAGCAACAATTTGTTAGGTATATAATTACAATGGACTACTACCGGTGACAAAAAAAATCTATTACTACATTATATGTAACATTTTTTTAATATTTGTTTTTGAAAAAAATAATTTCTACATAAGTTAGCAAAGTAAGTCAAACTGTAACGTGGATGGCGATTAAACAGGAAAGATCATGTCATTAAAATTGTTTAAAGTAACGTGTTTGATAATTATCTTGGTAATTATGCTCAATTCTCAAATGAGATAAAGAGAAATATTAGATAAATCTTTTTTCATATATTTAAATTTTGATGAAAAATAGTACGTATCCGAAGGAATAATCTGTATTTTAAAAAGAATAGATTTGGGCCTTTAGCTAGGAGAAAGTGACGGTGGGCATGTATGTATCTACTTGTATTTGGAGATTGGGACTTATGTGATTGTGTGATGTGATGGAAATAAGATGCTTTAACTATTTCTTCCATGCAATATTTGTTTCTTGGCTTCTTCTCCTCTCTACCCTTTAGCAAAATTGGAGCTTGATTAATTTAGATTTGCATCAAAACGTTTCAATGGGAGTAAAACCTCCCTATTCAAGATGACTTCAAATGTCGAAACATTTGATTAAGGTAGAGAAATACCTAGCACTCCATCATAATCGTTAATGGTTTTAACTACAAGTTTGACAACATTAGTAATTTTAATTTTATATTTGTGTAAAAGAATCACTCTATGTGTATTAATGTATATTAGGAATATAGTCTAGTATATAAAAACACTTGCGATTCACATAGATCGACAAGCTCTCTGTTGGAAGGATGAAGTAGCATGGGCATTACTGCATTTTACTGGGACGCAAGCTCGTGCAGAGATTTTTCAAATGATCCTTGCAGCAAGTGTGTAGGTAATATGACAGGAGAGGAATACTCGAATGTTTCAGCAAATATCAAGACCAATTGGTGTTCTTATATGCAACATCATCCAGGAGATCCATATTAGAGGGAATTTACAGCCTAAACTAGCTAGTGTATTAAGAAGTTTAGATTATCACCCATAGCTAGGATTGAAATGTGACCTTGTTGGTTGTTTGTTTCTGGCAAGGCTGGGGCTGTCCAGACCTTACCTTTTCTTGTACTTACATTACTCTTTGGTAATAAACACAATTTATTTACCAAAAAAAAAAAAAAAACCTTGACTTACCCTCTTTAATGAGGCAGTTATTTTATTTTTTCTTTTTTAAAAAACATCTTGCAACATTCAAAATCTACTCTCTTCGACCAGTTTATTCTAATTGTCATGTCTAACTTCATACGTCCTTAAGAAAAATATCAACTATTTATTTAATTTAAATTTGTGTTAGATAACGTCATTTACCAAAAAAAAAAAAGTGTTAAAGTACTTGTTATCTGCTCCGCTCGAGAAATGCCTGCATAGTGCATCCATCCCAAGATGCCATTTGTGTCCAAATGTATCATCAAATTGAAATTTAAAATCCACTTTATTTTAAAACTTTCCCTTCCATATTCTGATAAAAATTTGAAATCTATATTTAAAGACGAAGGTATCCATTCCACTACAATCTATATTGACGAGAGCTTGAACTCATAAAAAATTCTCCAGAGGACGATTTCTTATTGCGTCGCATTTGCTTTAACTCCCTTAAAAACCTTTGCTTCTCATTTCCTTTATCATCTCTTACGCCATTCTCGTTCTTATGAACAAATACATGTACATTCAACTGCATATATATATATATATATAAACACACACAATTAAAAGTACAATGACTACCTTATCAAATTCACTAAAAATACATGAACAAAGTCATGAATGATAAATTAATGTAGATTTGAGGGTGAAGTTCAAAACATTATATTTCAAAGGCTTACACTTGTAATGATAAATTTCTACTTTTAAGAAATACTTATAATCATACTATTCCTTGGTATATTGAGATTGGATTATTTGCTTGATTAAATAAATATGTTTTATTAGATCAACTTTTATCAATGCTTATAATTTTCTATATACTGTACTAAGATATAAATGTGTAGAGAGCTAGTTAATGAAAAATTAACCTAAATAGCCGCCCACCAAATCGCTTAAACTAGAAATAGTCGGTCGATGTATAATTCATGTATCTTATGTGTGTATAATTGTGTATAACCAGAATATAATTTATGCATATCATCTAGGAAATTTGGATGGTTATTTGAGTAACAATAAATATACCAATAATTATTGCCACAAAGTTTAATTATTCTTCAATTATGTACACCATATTCTTGTCAAATCACATATCTATCCCTCAACTTGGGCCCATTGGTCTTAAATCTGGTTATGGACCTAAAGTTCCCCTTCTGGCCCATTATTCCTCCTTCCTACCTTCTCTTCACCCCTCTTGGCCCATACATTTTGTACGTCACTACCTAAATCTCTCATTGTAATCCCTCCTCATGTGATGGATTTAGGGCTGGTCATAAAATACCAAAAAATAAATTACCGAACTGAATAAAATATTTTGGTAATTGGTATTTAGTAATTTGGTATTTGGCATGGTATTTGGGAGTAAAATTTCAACATTTCAATATTCGGAATTGGGTTTGGTACAAGATATTAATGCCATTTGGTATTTGTCACACCCCTTTTTTTTTACGTACTACAAAAAATGTATATTTTAAAGTTCAAAAGGGCTTTACTATTTAAGTGACAAGAAATGAAAATTTTGTTTCGGAAAAGGATTATTTGCATTTTTTATTCAGAGTCGCCTCTTGGCATAATCCGGTGTGCCAAGTCACCTTTGGAAAATCCTTTTCGAAACCATTTGACTCTTAGACTGGTTTGCGAACAGAGATTCCGACTAAGGAATTCTGTTGACCGAGGGGAAGGTGTTAGGCACCCCTCGATCCCGTGGTTCATCCACGGTCGCTTGGCAGAGCGTATCGGCTAAATTGACATTACAAATGCATAAACCACATAAAAGCACGCAAAATAATCAAACAATAACAAAAACAAAACAAAAATATAAAGTTCAGTCCAATTATTACAACCCGAAAATAAAAAAATACTGAAATAACTTACACTAGTCCTAAACCATACTTTACCCGTTGCCTCGGGCCTTGATCACGAGCATCCTTAGCGTACAAAATTCCTCGGGGCATTCCCCGGTAAGTAAATACAAATTACCTCGGGGCATTCCCCGGTTAAATAAGTACATTTTCCAAATACGATAAACAAAACATTCAACAAATATTCCGATCATTCCCACATTACACCAATCCTAAACTTGCCTACCCGAGCTTACTGTTTGCCTACCCGCTCGACAACATACCGCATTCAACATCAACAATGTATCAAAAATATCAAAATATTTACTTTTATCAATTTTCGATTCCCGTCCCTAAATTTATTTCAAACAATATGATTAAACATGCTTCGATTTATCAATTCACTTTTCAAAGTCCGAAACCAACATCAACCAACACATAACACATATTCGAACATACCAAACACGCAACAAATAAATCATCCACACCCACAACATAACAAAAAAAGTCAAAATAAATTAAAGATTCGGTTAGAAGAAATGGACCTCAATGAAATTGATCCTTGACGATAATAAAGAAATCCGAAGACCAAAATACTCGACCGGAGAACCTCGATCGCGATGAATCCAATTCAGTATAGGGAAAAACTAATAGGACAACTTCAAAACCCGTGAGACAAACTTTGTTATACGAAACCCAAACCAGAACGACGACACAATTTGATAACGACAACTCGAAATCCAATATCGACGACGAACCAGGAAACAGACGAAACCAAAACCCCCAACAAACAATAGGAACCCAAAACCCAACGCAGATCGAGCTCCGGTGAGGGAGAGAACGGCGGCGGTGCCTATTCTTCGGTGGTGACTGGAGCTGAAACTGTCTACGACGATGGTCTTTCGCTGGTGGCGGCACTGGCCCGCTTCTGTTTGCTGAGGATGGTGGGTCGCCGGTCGGTAGTCGGTTTATCGACGACGAGAGAGGAAAGTGGAAGCTCGACAGCGGAAGTTGGGTCGGCGGAAGCTCGGCGGCGGCGGCGATGGAGTGGATGGATCGGGGAGAGAGAATGCTAGCAGACGCTGAGCTGGCCGGCGTCAGCCATGGATGCCGACGGGTCGTTGGCCGGTCGCCGACGAGTTTGCTGAGAGAGAGAAAGAGTGAGAGTCTAGAGAGAGAAAGAGAGCATTTGGTCTTTTTTTTTCTTTTTGGTTACTGTTCATGTCAAAAAATCTTCTTCCTTTGTATGTGTGTATCTGTGTATATATATATTGTATATTTTCTTTTTTGGTCCTTTCTTTTTGGACAAGAAAAAAAAGGGGGGGTGTGACGTGGGGTAGGGTTAGGTGGTGAGGTGGTGATTTGTCATTTTCTTATTAGAGAGGGTTGTTAGGGTGTTAAAAGAATAAAAGTTTGTTAGGGATTTTGTTGAGAGTTACTTTTTGTATTTTTTGTGGGATGCAATCACTTGGGTGAGGATACATGATATGATAAGGTAAAAATGAATAAAATCAAACTTTTGAGGGGGACAAAATTACGTGTCTACATCATGCCCCCTTGCCCCCTTTGAATGTAAATACGCAGTGTTTTCAGACAAAAAAATAGACAACGAGACAGAATTTTGTCCCGACCATCATTCAAAGAAAGAAACAGAAGGAAGAAGGACTATCGGGTCTTGAATTAGGACAGCCGACCCACCCAAGTTATGAGGGGATCAAGTGACAAGCATCTCCAAGGATTGGACGGAGATGGACTATACCGAGTTGGAGAGTCGAGTGAGGTTCCGTCGAGGTTCCGGTCCGCGGCTCTGTTATTACATCAGAAAATGAAAATTACAAGTTAAAACATAAATAAAATTACAAAAATCCTATCTATACAACTTCTGTTGGCTCTTGACTCGACTTTTATCACCCTATTCTTCAGGCGGGCTATTGATTTGCAATTTCTTTCAACCTATTGCTTAACTTTCCATTTTCTTCACTCTGTTCTCTCGGCAGGCTCCGGACTTGCTATTTCATCACCCTGTTCTTCAGGCGGGCTCCTGACTTGCTATTTCATTACCCTGTTCTTCAGGCGGGCTCCTAAAACCCAAAATTAAAACTAGAACGAAAATTATCCCAAACAAAATTATAGTAAAGTAGTATTTCATTTTGAAAGTGTTGTCCCATTTTCCAGGAGGGTCCTGAACAGAAAGTAAAGTCCCATTTTTCAGGAGGGTCCTGAACAGAAAGTAAAATCCCATTTTTCAAGAGGGTCCTGAACAGAAAATAAAATCCTATTTTTCAGGAGTGTCCTGAACTGAAAGTAAATTCCCATTTTTCAGGAGGGTCCTGAACAGCAAGTAAAATCCCATTTTTTAAGAGGGTCCTGAACATAAAGTAAAATCCCATTTTTCAGGAGGGTCCTGAACAGAAAGTAAAATCCCGTTTTTCAGGAGGGTTCTGAACAGAAAGTAAAATCCCATTTTTCAGGAGGGTCCTGAACAGAAAATAAAATCTCATTTTTCAGGAGGGTCCTGAACAACAAGTAAAATCCCATTTTTCAGGAGAGTCCTAAACAGAAAGTAAAATCCCATTTTTCAGGAGGGTCCTGAACAGCAAGTAAAATTTCATTTTTCAGGAGGGTCCTGAACATAAAATAAAATC
>NC_061116.1:222950985-222959924 GCF_002878395.1 Capsicum annuum | reverse complement strand
GAATATGCCTAAATTTTACTAACACAAACCGTTGACATAGCTCCTGCAAGCATTGTCAATACGGGATGAGCTTCAAATCTCGCGTCTCCCAATCGCCTTAAATTTGATGGAAGAGTAAATCCGAATCCCCCAACACCAATAATTCTTGGACTCCCATATCAACAGCTAACCTCAAACCAAGAATGCAGGCTTCATACTCTGCCATATTGTTAGTACAGTAGAATCGAAGTTGTGCTGTTGTCGAAAAATATTGTCCCAATTCAGAGATAAGAACCGCACCTATTCTGACTCCTTTCATATTGACAGCTCTATCGAAAAATAACCTCCAATCTGGATCAGCATCTATAACGACTTCATCGACACACGACACTTCTTCGTCAGGAAAATATGTCTTTAATGGCTCGTACGCTTCATCGATGGGATTCTCAGCAAGATGATCTGCCAAGGCTTGGACTTTCATGGCAGTTCGAGTCACATATACAATGTCGAACTCGGTAAGCAATATTTGCCACTTTACCAATCGACCCGTTGGCATAGGCTTCTAAAAGATATACTTCAAAGGATCCATGCGGGAGATGAGATAAGTAGTATAGGATGAGAGATAATGCTTCAACTTCTGTGCTACCCAAGTTAGGGCACAACATGTCCTTTCAAGAAGAGTATACCTGGCCTCATATGTGGTAAACTTCTTGCTAAGATAATAAATAGCCTGCACCTTTTTGCCTGTGACATCATGCTGACCCAGGACACAACCGAAAGAATTGTCCATGACTGATAAATATAAGAACAAAGGCCTACCAGGCTCTTGGGGTACCAGCACAGGCGGATTTGACAAATATCTTTTGATTTGATCGAACGCTTCATGACATTCTTCAGTCCATTTTACCGCAACACTCTTTTTCAGCAACTTGAATATGGGCTCACAAGTGGTTGTGAGTTGAGCAATAAACCTGCTAATGTAGTTCAGTCTACCAAGCAAACTCATCACCTCTGTTCTATTCTTGGGCGGGGGCAAATCCTGAATGGCTTTGATTTTTTAGGGATCCAATTCAATTCCCCAACGGCTGACTACCAATCCCAACAGCTTTCCAGATGGAACTCCAACTACACATTTTGCCGGGTTGAGTTTGAGATTATACCTGCGAAGCCTTTCAAAGAACTTTCTTAAATCTTTAACATGGTCGGCCTGACTTTTTGACTTAATAATCACATCATCCACTTAGACCTCAATCTCCTTATGTATCATGTCATGAAACATAGTGGTCATGGCTCTCATGTATGTTGCTCTAGCATTCTTCAAATCGAACGGCATCACTCGATAATAATAAGTTCCTCATGGTGTGATAAAAGATGTCTTCTCCACGTCTTCATCATCCATAATGATCTGGTGATATCTGGCATAGCAATCCACAAAAGAGGCAACCTCGTGTTTAGCGCAGTTGTCTAACAAACTGTGGATCTTGGGCAGTGGAAAATTATCTTTCAGACTGGCTCTGTTCAAATCACGGTAATCAACACACACTCGAATTTTGCCATCTTTCTTTGGTACAGGAACGACATTGGATAACCACATGGGATAGTGAGCTACTCGAATTACTTTGGCTTTAAGTTGTTTCATGATTTCCTCTTTAATTTTAATACTTACATCCATTTTAAACTTCCTCAACTTCTGTTTGACAGGAGGGAAAGCGGGATCAGTTGGCAATTTGTGAGCCACTAATTTAGTGCTTAAACCAGGCATATCATCATAAGACCATGCGAAAACATCCTTATAATCAATTAATGCTTGAATCATTCCATCTTTTAGCTGTGGCAAAACATGTACACTGATTTTAGTTTCCCTAACATCTTCTTGATCCCCTAGATTTATTGGCTCAGTCTCAATCAAATTAGGATTCGGTTTGTCTTCAAACTGTTCCAACTCTTTGCTTATTTCTTCTAGTGCTTCTTCTTCATCATATTCCCCATCCTGCTTCATTACATCTTGATTAGTTTGGATTTTAATATCAGGCTGAAAATTCCACATGCATGTCATGTCATTAGAATCAGCATAAAAAGAACTATGTAAGAAAAGAAAAACAAAATATATTAGACACGAAACAAAAGGGACATTGCATTTCATTAAATAAAAAGATAGAAGGGTTTAAACACAGATGCCAACATAACATAAACAAACTAAAATCCGAATTACAACCCTAAAATAACTCGGATAAACAGAAAGAAAAACAAAATAAAATACCAAAACTCCCTTTTGACGGGGAGAGGAGTGACTTCCCAATTATTGAGTCGGACAGCTGGACCTATGAATTGCACGTCTGTCATACTGGTACCTTCTTCTACTTCGACCATTTCAACTTCAATAAAAAGGTCCTGGAAGTCATCAACCATTTCAACCTCAAATTCTACATGCTTCGTGACACCGCTCTCAACAAACGATTCACTGAGTAGTGGCATTGGGCGAGGGAGTGACCATGTTTCCTTTTTCCTTCCTTTGGCTTTCTTCAGATCTTCAGCTGTAGGCTCAAATCCCAGACCAAATGTGCCCACGTTCACAATCGGACATATGGGATGAACTATACCGTGTAGAGATGCTCCCAAACCCTTTCCTGGCTCAAATCCATATTTCCAAGGTTCACTCACTATCATGATAGAAACAGAAGACAATTGCGATCCCGGTATAGCCTGCTATTCAAGGATACAATTCATTGGCACTGTATCGAAAGTTTGATAGACGAATGTCTCCTCTACGTTATTCGCTTCAATAAGAGACAGGGGAGAATCTTCGTAGGCTGACAAATCTCCTTCACCATGAATAACCACTTCTTGCCTGTCATGCTCAAACTTAATCATTTGGTGCAGTGTAGATGCAACCGCCTTGGCCTTGTCGATCCATGTCCTTCCCAACAACAGATTGTAAATGGATTCTACATTAAATACTTGAAACTCTATGGCAAACTCAACAGGCCCTATGGTCAGCATTAGTTCTATTTCGCCAATGGAATTTGATTTTGCACCATCGAAAGCCCTAACACATACATTGTTGGGCCTGATCCTGTCAGCACCAATATTCAACTTTTGCAAAGTAGAAATAGGGCAGATATTTACACCTGAACCTCCATCAATCATAACATGAGTGACTTAGAAATCTTCACACTTCACTGTAATGTAAAGGCCCCGGTTATGCCCTGTACCTTCAACAGGCAATTCATCGTCAGAAAAGCTGATCCGATTGACCTCAAAGATTTTTCCCACCATTTTCTCAAGTTGGTTGATTGTAATCTCCCTTGGAACATATGCTTCATTTAATACCTTCAGTAAAACATCACGATGCTCCTTGGAGTGCAACAACAAAGATAAAAGGGAGATTTGAGCAGGGGTTTTATTCAACTGGTCTAATATTGAATACTCTAGCAATTTCATCTTTTTCAAAAATTCTTCGGCTTCTTCTTCAGTGATAGGCTTTTTGATAGATGACGGTCCACTCACCGTTGGCTTGGACTTTCTTAAGCTTTCAGGCACGAAGCATCTTCTTGACCTAGTCAAACCCCCTACCTCATCTACATCTTTCACAAGTTCTTTCCCGTTATAGGTCATCACAGTCCACCCATAATTCTAGGGAACCCTTTTCGTATCAACTATCGGAGGTTGGGTCAACAGTTAGAGGACAATAGGCGCTGCCAGTGCTCCTTTCACCGTCAAGATGGGCTGACTCAGAGCTCCCACCACTGTCAACTTAGGTTTATCCTGACTTAAATCAACATGCCTTCTGGCGCCCTATACTGTGATCAAGGGTTTCTTTGTGATTTCTTGAGCTTTATCTTCTCTCATTCCTTCCTGGCTCAATGATATTGCTTTCAAAGACTCCGCCACATTCACCGATTTCTCCTCAATGGCCTGTATCTTGAAATAGGCTTATAACCCCTAGAAGAATCTTTCCCATCATATATCAATTCTAATATATTGGTACCAGCATGGGTTGGCAGCGGATTCTGATTAATGTTTGGACCCTCCGGGGCCTGGACCAGCATCTGATTTGTGTTAATTAAATCTTGGACAACTCTTTTTAAATGCCAGCATTTCTCGATGTCATGGCCTGGCATATTAGAATAGTACGCACACCTTAAAGAATAATCGAGATTCCTCGGAGGTGGATTTGAAAGCCTTCCTTGAATTGGGCTTAAAACCTTCAACTTTCTCAACCTATCAAACAAGCTAGCATATGACTCCCCAAGAGGTATGAATTGATTTTTGACCACCTTCTCCTTCTTATATTCGGGCCTCGGCTGAAAACTGGGTCTGGAGGGGTTTTGATAATTTGGTGGAGCGAATGAGCGATTTTGTGGAGCTTGCGCGCACCACTACGGGTAAGAAGGGGTTTAGGCATATGGTTGCGCGCTATATACTGGGTATGGGGGAATTGAAATGGAATATAAAGGGTTTTGTAGAGGGTAGTAATGGTGGGGAGGAATATATGGATCTTGGGCGAAGATTTGGGCTTGGGATTGGGGATAGGGGCGAGATGGTCTTTTGGGATAGGAATGGGTTCCAGCTACGACAGTCGCTACATCCTCTTTCTTCTTTTTACCTCCAAATGCGCCAGATCCATCTTGAATCACTTGTGTGGTAGCTTTTAATGCGGCAAAACTCACTATTCGGCCAGTCTTAATTCCGTCCTCTATCATCTTCCCCATTTTGAGGACTTCCATCAAAGATTTTTCCATTGCCGGAAGTAAATATTGAAAATAGGTCTCATCTTGCGCCTAAATGAAAACTTCTACCAAATTACTTTCTTTCATTGGAGGCTTTACCCTGCCAGCCTATTCACGCCACCTTATCGCGTATTCCCTAAAACCTTGAGTGCTCTTCTTCTACATGTTGACCGAGGATTTTTCATCCGGAATCAGGTCGATGTTGTACTGAAAATGTTGAACAAATTCAGAAGCCAAATCATTCCAGTTGTTCCATTTATCAATGTCTCGATCGATAAACCATTTTGAGGCCAGATCAGAAAGACTCTCGCCAAAGAAGGCCATGAGCAATTCTTCCTTTCCTCCTGCAGCCCTCAACTGGTTACAATAACGTCTCAAGTGTGCAACGGGATCACCGTGTCCTACATACTTCTCGAACTTAGGCATCTTAAAACCGAGGGGAAGATTGATGTCTGGGAACATGCAAAGATCTTTATAGGAAACTCCTACAATCTCCGATTCCTTGCAAATTCCACATAGCCTGTTCTAAACTTTTCAATTTCCGGGCTATGATATCCTGTTCCTCCGTTGCGACAGGTTTCTCCTTATTAAATGGAAATGCAGGCGGCTGAGTGTACCCATACGGTTCATTTATTTGCAAAGTAGGCTCCGGGGCATAACACTGACTATCTGAAACCTTCAGTACTGGCTCACTGGTAGACCTAGGCAGGCTCATTATGGGACGCACAACATATATGGGAGTTTCATGTGGTGGCGGAGCCACGATTACCGGAGTGATCAGTGGCGCTGGCTGAGCAGCGGGTCTTGATTGGGGAACTGCCAAGGGCACACCATAACTGCCAGGATAATAATGTCGCGAAGTGAATCCTGGCGCGTGCTCAGGTGACTCAGTAGAAACAGGGAATTGCGCCTGAGAGAGCGGTGGACAATTAGAGATATTCCCAAGACCTTCAGGAAGCGGAGGAGGAGGCATTCCGCTGGCCCATGCCCGGTGTAAATCTATCAATTGTTGCCTGAGCCTTACTACCTCATCATTGTGTTCAGAACTTTCTTCCCTGTGATCCTGATCCGGGTCAATGAGCGAATTTTCACTCTCCCTGCTAGTCATGGCGAGCTTTGCTTTGGATCTAGTGAAGTATGGGTGACTAGCCAGAGTGCTGCAAACCTACCACTGTTATCTGAAAGAACATGCTCATCAAAGACGACATCCATTAGGATTAGGGCACACAACACGCATGGGAATCACATTGGTAAAATTGTCCTAAATTCATGTTCATTTCTACCAGCTTTTGAGGGTAGCGAGGTCATTTTAACATCATCCTGATTTTTGTCTACACTTTTTTTTTTCTTTTTTTTTTTACCTACACTTATTATTATTATATTATTATTATATATTTTCGTATCCATCTCCGCTCTTTTCTTTTCTCTCGTTATCTACCTTTATTTTATCATTCTTTATGGCTTTTGTTTTTTTTTTAGAAGAGGAAAAAAATAATGAAAAACAATGAAACAAAATGATTAGATCGAACCCAAAAGTAGGTTGCCCACGTATCATGTTGTACATGAATCAGATTTTGCGTAGTTCGGGCCTTGCCAAAATGGCCAATTAAACTCTTTTTTCTTGAAACTTTAAGAAGAAAAGAAAAATAACAATTTGTCAAAAGAATTGACGAACATTTTTTGCATTTTTAGGCTTAACATTCTTATACAAAATGAAGACTATGATTAACAAAGAAAAATCTTTTGGGTTTTTGATTTTGAATTTCATAGGAAAATGAAACTTGAAACTTTAAAGAAAAATCTTTTTGTAGTTTTCGTTTAGAGATGTATATGAAACACCTACTCTAAAGAAGAGTGAAGAAAATCTTTTTGAATTTTCGGATTTCTGTACAAAATGAAATCTATGATTACCGAAAAAATATTTTTGGATTTTTTATTTTGAATTTCATGCGAAAAATGAAACTTGAACCTATTAAAGAGAAATATTATTTTTTTTTGTTGTTTTCTTTTAAAGATGTACATGAAACACCTACTCTATCTAAATGAAGAGTGAAGAAAATCTTTTTGAATTTTTGAAATAAGATCAACCAAAAATGAAACTTACGCCTATTCAGGAAAATCTCTCTTTTTTTTTTCTTTTTAAGATATGTATGAAACACCTACTCAAAATAAAGTATGAAGAAAATCTTTTTTTTTTTGAATTTTTCAAATAAGATCCCCGAACCAACAATAGGCTGCCTACGTATCTCACTCCCGAAAGAGGAGAATCAGGGGTGCGTAGTTCGTCCAGATTGGACAATTAACGATTAACTAATAAATTGACCCTAACTTAAGAGACACAACCCAAAACAGACGAATAAAAACTTTTTGGATTTTCAACTAGACATTTCAACTAAGACTGACACCACTAATTATGTAGAAAATTTTTTTTTGGTATTTTTGTTTTTGACAAATAAGTAGAAAAGGCAAGCAAACTTCTTCTTCTTTTTTTTTTCTTTTTTTTTCCTTTTTTTTTCATCATCATTTTTTTTTTGAATTTACGGTACTTTACAAAACGTAAAAAAAATCTTTTTGAGTTTTTGGATTGTGAAAAATAAAAGCCATAACGAATTCTAAAATAAACTACAACATTCCTCTCTTCTTTTTTTGTTCATTTCTTTTGACTTACTTTTTATATATTTTTTTCGTTTTTGTTTTTGCCTACGCACCTTACTCCTAAATTTTATTTTATTCTTTTTTTTTGGTCAAAAATCAGTCCGTCAAATGACCACGTTACCCTTAAAAATGCAACAGTTAGCACGTAGGGATGCTTTAGAGGTGAGTCTCCTACAAAGGGCCATGTCGGTCCCGCTAGGTCTCCGTATGATGCACATAAGCATGACCTAAAGGCTGACCTACGTTGTGGTTCACTAACAAGACTGTTCGGGAGAGCGTATGGTCGATAGTGGCTGCTTTGCTTTCCACCTGCTCCATAACACCGACGGCTCCCCCCCCCTAAAATAAGGGTGACTAAACTAGAGGTTGTGTACAACACGTGTACTACAGACTTGTTACAAAAAGAAGGCCGAGGGGTGGACACATGATGACAGATATAAAACGGTAACACATAGGATAAATACTATAAACAAAGAGCACAAAAACGCACAAAAGTAAAAACAATAACACAAACAAAATCACAAACAATGTTTATACACTCGTAATGCCAAACAAAGTCGATACGACTCCAAAAATAGCTTGAATTCTCATATTTTCCCCAGCAGAGTCGCCAGAAGCTGTCACACCCCTTTTTTTTACGTACTCCAAAAAATGTATATTTTAAAGTTCAAAAGGGCTTTACTATTTAAGTGACAAGAAATGAAAATTTTATTTCAGAAAAGGATTATTTGCATTTTTTATTCAGAGTCTCCATTTGGCATAATCCGGTGTGCCAAGTCACCTTTGGAAAATCCTTTTCGAAACCATTTGACTCTTAGACTGGTTTGCGAACAGAGATTCCGACTAAGGAATTCTGTTGACTGAGGGGAAGGTGTTAGGCACCCCTCGATCCCGTGGTTCATCCACGGTCGCTTGGCAGAGTGTATCGGCTAAATTGACGTTACAAATGCATAAACCACACAAAAGCACGCAAAATAATCAAACAATAACAAAAATAAAACAAAAATGTAAAGTCCAGTCCAATTATTACAACCCGAAAATAAAAAAATACTGAAATAACCTACACTAGTCCTAAACCATGCTTTACCCGCTGCCTCGGGCCTTGATCACGAGCATCCTTAGCGTACAAAATTCCTCGGGGCATTCCCCGGTGAGTAAATACAAATTACCTCGGGGCATTCCCCGGTTAAATAAGTACATTTTTCAAATACGATAAACAAAACATTCAACAAATATTCCGATCATTCCCACATTACACCAATCCTAAACTTGCCTACCCGAGCTTACTGTTTGCCTACCCGCTCAACAACATACCGCATTCAACATCAACAATATCAAAATATTTACTTTTATCAATTTTCGATTTCCGTCCCCAAATTTATTTCAAACAATATGATTAAACATGCTTCGATTTATCAATTCACTTTTCAAAGTCCAAAACCAACATCAACCAACACATAACACATATTCGAACATACCAAACACGCAATAAATAAATCATCCACACCCACAACATCACAAAAAAAGTCAAAATAAATTAAAGATTCGGTTAGAAGAAATGGACCTCAATTTCAT
>NC_061116.1:222926534-222950885 GCF_002878395.1 Capsicum annuum | reverse complement strand
ATAAATCATCCACACCCACAACATCACAAAAAAAGTCAAAATAAATTAAAGATTCGGTTAGAAGAAATGGACCTCAATGAAATTGATCCTTGACGATAATAAAGAAATCCGAAGACCAAAATACTCGACCGGAGAACCTCAAATCCAATTCAGTATAGGGAAAAACTAATAGGACAACTTCAAAACCCGTGAGACAAACTTTGTTATACGAAACCCAAACCAGAACGACGACGCGATTTGATAACGACAACTCGAAATCCAATATCGACGACGAACCAGGAAACAGACGTAACCAAAACCCCCAACAAACAACAGGAACCCAAAACCCAACGTAGATCGAGCTCCGGTGAGCTCCGGTGACGGAGAGAACGGCGGCGGTGCCTGTTCTCCGGTGGTGACTGGAGCTGAAACTGTCTACGGCGATGGTGTTTCGCCGGTGGCGGCACTGGCCCGCTTCTGTTGGCTAAGGAAGGTGGGTCGCCGGTCGGTGGTCGGTTTATCGGGGGAGGGAGAGGAAAGTGGAAGCTCGGTAGCGGAAGTTGGGTCAGCGGAAGCTCGGCGGCGGTGGCGATGGAGTGGATGGATCGGGGAGAGAGAATCCTAGCCGACGCTCTGACGCCGACGGGTCGTTGGTCGGTCGCCGGCGAGTTTGCTGAGAGAGAGAGAGTGAGAGTCTAGAGAGAGAAAGAGAGAATTTGGTCTTTTTTTTTTCTTTTTGGTTACTGTTCATGCCAAAAAATCTTCTTCCTTTGTATGTGTGTATCTATGTATATATATTGTATATTTCCTATTTTGGTCCTTTCTTTTTGGACAAGAAAAAAAAAGGGGGGGTGTGACGTGGGGTAGGGTTAGGTGGTGAGGTGGTGATTTGTTATTTTCTTATTGGAGAGGGTTGTTAGGGTGTTAAAAGAATAAAAGTCTGTTAGGGATTTTGTTGAGAGTTACTTTTTGTATTTTGTGAGATGCAATCACTTGGGTGAGGGTACATGATATGATAAGGTAAAAATGAATAAAATCGAACTTTTGAGGGAGACAAAATTACGTGTCTACAGTATTCGGTATTTACCGAATATCAAATTTTATATATATATATATATATATATATGTCTAATCAACGCAATAGACACTAGTATTAGTCATCCCAAAAAATCTCTTGGACCTTGGTAATATATTTGTAAAAAGCAACAAAAAGAATACTAAATAGGATTTCTATTAAATATACCTTTGAAGTTTAAACGCACATTTGCACATCTCTAACTTTAATATGGTATTACCAAATACCGTACCGAACACGAGTTTAATTTACCGATTACCAAATTATCGAACCGATGTTTATAAGTATGGTATGTGGTATCTACATTCAAATACCGATTATCGAATTACCAAATCTAACATTAAAAATACCGAACCGAATACCAAACGCCTACCTCTAGATGGATCCACATTTAAATATGGAACTTTAATTATTGTTGATTTTGAATAATGAAATATATATATATATATAATTATTCGTATTTTTGCATATATATAATATTCAGCCTCAAAATATTAGGTTCACTAAGAGTGTCAGATGGGTGGGTTAGATTAAACTTAGGTGGATCAAAATGAGTTGAATTAATCCAAACTGTCCAATTCTTATTGAATTTTAATTTCTTTGTTTGTTCTTGTATAATTTTCAAATATACCTAATAAAAATTATTTTTTCCTTTATTATAGTATACAACATATTAAATAAAAGTGTATTTTTGAAATATTTTGTCAAAGTTTTTCATTGGTCAATTTAAACTACGTATCGGCCTAATTTTTAGATGACGTAAAATGAATTGGGCTAAAATACAACGAACTACTATATGGTCGAGTTACAAACTTAGACGAATTGAACGAATCATATTTTCAAGGGTTAATTTTGTCGGATGTCACCTAATCCACGAAATTATTGTTGAAACTACGTCGGCCTCGTCCCTTTCTCTTCCCCATTGGCATCAAAGTTCTCATTGCGTGCTTCTAGTTTTTGTAATTCTTTACAAAGCTTATATGTCAACTTTGTGCAAGCTTATAGCATATCAATCATTATAATTTACCTCTTTTATAAAAAATTGTAAATAGTATATGTGCCTTCATTAAGTGGAAACCTCACTTAAAATTTAAATAACTTCCTTTTATGGAAATACTTACCCCTTAAAAATACGTAATATAGTTTGATTAGCATTTTGTTTACTCCATTGCAAAATTCATCATTACAAGACCATGACATTGTATGTCATAAACCCAAATATGGGTGACTTTAGATATTTGACTCCAATAAGAAGTGTTTAAAAAAAATAATCTTTTTTACTTTTTAAGTATGATACAAGTATCATTTTAACCCTCTACACCTCAAATATATTTTTTAAACTTTCCATATTTATTTTCCCTCAAATTTTATCTTTTATTATTTTCACTTTTTATTTTTTCCTTAATTTTATTATTCTATTTTTTATTATTTTAATATTTTTCTTTAATTTTATTATTCTATTGTTTATTATTTTTACTTTATATTTTTTTCATTAATTTTATTTTTATTTTTTTAATTCACTTGTCTCAACCTTTAGTTTTTTCTCTTTTTTTCTTTTTTCTCAAGCATTATCTATTTCTTTTTTCCCCTTTTTAATTCATTTATCTTTAACCTTTATTTTTCTTTTATTTTTGTTTTTTATCAGTTCTTTTTTTCCCCTTATTTTTCTCAAACTTTATTTTTAGTTTTTCCTCTCATTTTTTATTTTCTCAAATTTTTAAATTCTTCGCTTTTTCTTAATCATTATTATTTTTTGCCTTTTTTTTTCTTCACTCATTTTTTTTTATATATTTTTCTATTTTGTTTGATTGTTTTTTTCTTTTTTCAGTTCTCTTTTTTTCCCTCGTTTTTCTCCAACTTTATTTTTATTGTTTCCTCTCATTTTTATTTTTCTCAATTTATTTAATTCTTCAATTTTTTCTTCATCTTTATTTTTTTTCCCTTTTTTCTCAATATTTTTTTATTTCTCTATTTTGTTTGATCATTTTTTTCCTTTTTCCCAACTTCTACTATATTTTGCTAATAAATAAAAAATTGGATAATCCGCAAAGGTATATTCTTTTTTTGACATCAAAGCAAATTTAAGGGCATGAATTGTTGTTACGAAGTTCTTTGAAAATTCTTGAGATAAGTCGTGTCTCTAAGGCGAGAGTTGTAGAATATCTCATACATAAAGACATAATGTGGTAGAGTCAACTCTTGCCCATGAGCATGATTTATTATTTGAAAGTCTTTGAGCTAAGTCTTGCCTTTAAGGCAAGAGTTGTAGAACATTCCATAAATGAAGACATAATGTGGTAGTGTCAACTCTTACCCATGAGGCATAATTTTTAGTTTGAAAGTCTTTGAGCTAAGTCTTGCCTCTAAGGCAAAAGTTGTAGAACATCTCAAAAATAAAGACATAACGTGGTAGTGTCAACTCTTGCCCGTGGGGCATAATTTGTAGTTTGAAAGTCCTTGAGCTAAGTCTTGCCTCTAAGACAATAGTTGTAGAACATCTCATAAATGAAAACATAACGTGGTAGAGTCAACTCTTGCCCGTGGGACATAATTTGTAGTTTGAAAGTCCTTGAGCTAATTAAGTCTTGCCTCTAAGGCAATAGTTGTAGAACATGTTATAAATGAAAATATAACGTGGTAGTGTCAACTCTTGCCTGTGGGACATAATTTGTAGTTTGAAAGTCCTTGAGCTAATTAAGTCTTGCCTCTAAGGCAATATATAATTGTAGAACATTTCATAAATAAAAACATAACGTGGTAAAGTCAACTCTTGCCCGTAAGGCATAATTTGTAGTTTGAAAGTCCTTGAGCCAAGTTTTGCCTCTAAGACAATAGTTGTAGAATGTCTCATAAATGAAAATATAACGTGGTAGAGTTAACTCTTGCCTGTGGGGCATAATTTGTAGCTTGAAAGTCCTTGAGTCAAGTCTTGCCTCTAAGGCAAGAGTTGTAGAATATCTTATAAATGGAAACATAATATGGTAGAGTCAACTCTTGCCTATGGGGCATAATTTATTGTTTGAAAGTCCTTGAGCTAAGTCTTGCCTCTAAGGCAATAGTTGTAGAACATCTCATAAATGAAAATATAACATGGTAGTATGTCAACTCTTGCCCGTGGGGCATAATTTGTTGTTTGAAAGTCCTTGAACTAAGTCTTGCCTCTAAGGCAATAGTTGTAGAACATCTCATAAATGAAAATATAACGTGGTGGAGTCAACTCTTGTCCGTGGGGTACAATTTGTTGTTTGAAAGTCACTGAGCTAAGTCTTTCCTCTAAGGTAAGAGTTATAAAACATCTCATAAATCAAAATACAATGTGGTAGTATCGACTCTTGCCCATGAAACATAACTTGTTGTTTGAAAGTAATGAGTCTTGCCTCTACAATGTAGTAGTGTCAACTCTTACCCATGAAACGTAGCCTATTATTCGAAAGACGTAAATCTTGCCTTTATAATGTGGTAGTGTCAACTCTTGTTCACGAGATGTAACTTGAATGGAAGAAATCGAAGAAAAGAACAAAAATAACAAAAATTTCGAAAAAAGAAGAAAATGAAGAAAAATATTAAAAAAAAAAATCAAAGAAAATGTAGAAGTTGAGAGAGAATAGGAAAAAAAATAAAGGTTGATAAAAAAAAAGATTAAAAAAAAATAAAGGTCAAGAAAAATTTAAAAAGAAAAAAATGAAGTTGAAAGATATAAATATGAAGTTGTTATCCATTATAAGGATCATTTATGGAATTTACTCCATTGATCAGGGGTAATTTTGTCCAAAAAAATATTAGTTAATAGGTAAAGGCTATTTAAAGAAAGTTTTTTTATTTGGGACTAAAATTTGAAAGTCACCCCAATTTGGATCTATTTTTGAGATTCACCCCGGAGCACCTCGTGGCCCCTCCCCGATATACACTTGCAAAAACATTATAATAATATAATATATAATAATAATAATAATATATTAAAAGTGTGAAGGCCTTAGAAATTTCGTTTGAACTTTTTGCCCTTCAGTAAAAGTCTTTGCTTTAGACAAAATTATCTTTTCACTATTTTTTTCTAATATTTAAGACTTGAAAATTGATTAAACATATTTATGGTAAACATTTTCTTATTAGAAGTGATCAAAATTAACGACAACTGATATTATTTTCATTAGTTTAAAAATTCTAAATCAAATAAATTTGATTTTAAGAAGATTTAAAAAATTTATAAATCTACATCTACATCTAAAATATATTAAATTCATTAACCACTTGAAACTTCTCAGGGTAAAATATATATATATGCTTACAATAAAATATATGTTTTGAACTTTTTGCACATTATTAAAATAACATTCGTAATAGATAAAATCATTTAGTGTTAAATAATCAAAAATTACAAACATTCATAATAGATAAAATCATTTAGTTTTAAATAATAAAAAATTACACATGTGAGACACGTGCGACTAAATTAGTTGTTAGAAAAAAACAAACAAAGAGCATATCAAAATTTAGAATTGAATAGTTTAAGGAGTTTGAAATTTTGAAAATTTGTAAAAGCTATAATATAGAAATATAATAATGTCAAACATTTTAAGATAGTTTAATAGAATTGTCATACGAAAGAAATATTTAAAATCCCCTTCTATCATTTGGTCGTTCCTTTCCCCCTTCCTCACAATTAGCTTCCTGCCTCGTAAAATTACTCATTCTTTATCTCAATTTATGTAACATATTTTTTTTAAAAGATATTTTCATAAAAGAAAAAAAAGTCGTTGGTCAATAAGTTACTAATAATTGAATTTTAAATTGTTCCTTCTACTCATAATGAAAAGTTCTGGACGGATGAATGCCCAAAGCTTGTATTAGACCATATAAGTTTCAAATCTAATACTCTTATTCTTATATTTCGTGTCTAATCAAATGTCGTCACATAAATTGAGATGAGAAGATCGGGATTAATCATAGGGTTTCTCATATTCCATTTTAAGTAGCTTTATCACAAAGAAATACAGTAAGTATCGCTAGTGTGTTGATTACAGTGTAAGTCATCACTAAGTGATGTTACTAGCAGTGTGTACCCTACAAGGTATGTAGTTGGTGCAACTAAAAAAAAAACAATTAGCTATATCGTATTTAATTAGCCATTTTAACTAATTGCACCAAAAAGGGAATAAAAGACACACTTATGCATTGTAAAACATTACTAATCATGGGGTTCTCCTAAATTTAATTTGCTTTATTACAAAGAAATAATATAGTAAGTAGTGTGTTCATCACAATACAAATTTAACGGAACGACCTAATGTATTATCATTCTTTTCTTGCTTGGAAGAAAGTTGTGGGTCAAATGTCACACTTTAATATAATTTTTTATTATTTTTTTGGATAATTTTCTAATTAAGGGACAGTCCCACATGAAAATGATGAATTGGCATGAAGGTGAATATGACATATATATGACGAGAAAAGATCATCTTCGTCAGCAAGATTAACAGCTTAATTTCGGGTGTTTTAACTAAATTATGCAAATTTACTATAATACTCTCCAACATAGGCAACATAAGAAGTTTTATTAGCTTCTAATAAATATAGTTATAGTATATTTTTTTTTTTTTTCACACAGTCTAGTCATATAAAAGATACTATAGGTAACCTTTCATTAATAACCTAAGAAATAAAACAAATTACCTAATTCCGCCTTGGTGAGCTCGTTGATCACATTAATGGTAATTCAGATAAAAGTGGAGGATTGTTGAAGCCCAATCAAAAACAACCTCTTTACTCCATAAAAGTAAGGCAGGCTGTGTGCATCTTACTGCCTCCCCAATCCCCACTTAGAGAATAACATCGAATTTGTTTTATTGTTATCGAAATACAAAAAACTACCTGCTAGCTAGTAAAAGTACAACTTATTTATGTATTAATTTTTGGTTAAGTTATACAACGCTTAGTAGTTAGTTAGTTAAGAATAAGTTATTCGTGCAGAAATTAATATGACATTTGATTTACAGTTTCCACATACTAATGCATGTGGAAGTTATGAGAAAATTTTGTGTATTATTATCTTATGCAGGATAGAAGAATAACTAATATCCGTATAACGAATACGTGCATAATTCTAACCAACTACCAAACGATCCCTAACAGTACAACAAAAATTATTTGCATTTTGGGTGTATAAATAATCTATGTGAAATCCCATCATATGTAATTTTCTGGTTGGAGATATCATACGTATTTCTTGGTAAGAATTTTTCGTGTTGTGAGTAGATAAGGTTTTACTGAGCAAAATAGACTTTAGGTACACTCTTACCAATTGGTGGGATATCTCTTTCCTAGTGAGTTTTTTTTTTTCTCCTTTGGCAGAAGGTTTTTTCTTTACAGTATACTGAGAATTTAATTACACATAATTAGTACCAACTTCTTAATTAAAAAACAATATCTAAACATGTCTATATAAGCATATCTTACAGGCTCCTCAAAATCATTCCATGCAAAGAAACCAATTAAACTGCCATAGTATCTTTATCTTATTTTACAGAAGAAAAAAAGAAAAGAAGAAACAATATGAGTGCTTTTGTTTTTTCAAGACTATCAATTTTATGTGCTATTTTCTACATTTGTAGCATTACACTATTTCCAGAGTCTGTCACTGCTGGCATTACAAGGCATTACAAGTTTGATGTAGGTTTATATTTAGCCTACGTTATTGTTACGATCTGCTTTTAAACTTCACGCTAAAAGCGTACTATATGTTGTCAATTATCAATTATATATATATATATATATATATATATATATATATTCACGTGATTTTTTTGATTTTTTCCAGATAAGATTGAAAAATGTGACAAGGTTATGCAAAACAAAGACCATTGTCACTGTGAATGGGAAATTTCCAGGGCCAAGAGTTGTTGCTAGAGAAGGTGATCGTCTAGTGGTTAGAGTTGTTAATCATGTCTCCAACAATGTTAGTCTCCATTGGTATGAACTATCAACTTTTCAACATTTAATACAATTGGTACACAAGTACTACAATTGGTTCTATCTATTGATCAATATTGAATTTTCTTTATTTATTTTATATTTTGTATGACTCCTTTAATTTTTTCCTTAGAGAATTTATTCACTTCCCTTTACTCCTTTAAGGCCTTCTCTAATAAGTGAAAAGCATTTAGTTTCCATCAAATGACCTGGCCTCCTTAGCTAGATCTTATTTTATCTATATTTCAAATTTATAATTGTCCAAATGTATTGTTAAAAAATAATTTGAATGCTTCTCTATACATGATTAATTAATTATTGTTAATATAATAAAACAGGCATGGTATTAGACAAGTACAAAGTGGATGGGCAGATGGACCAGCATATATCACTCAATGTCCAATACAAACAGGCCAAAGTTATGTCTACAACTTCACCATTACTGGCCAAAGAGGAACTTTATGGTGGCATGCTCATATTTCATGGATGAGGGCTACCCTCTATGGTCCTCTTATCATCTATCCCCAGCACAATGCTTCTTATCCATTTGCCAAACCACACAAAGAAGTTCCCATCATGTTTGGTAATACTATCAAATAATTAAACACCCAATCTTATAGTTTTATGATGATGACTAAAGAGAAAGTTTAATAGTATATGATTCTACTACTAATTAATTATATGGATATAGGTGAATGGTGGAATGCTGATACTGAAGCTGTGATTAATCAATCACTTGTAACTGGAGCTGGACCTAATGTCTCTGATTCATACACCATTAATGGTCTACCTGGACCATTGTACAATTGTTCTGCAAAGGGTACATTATAGTTTTATGTATTTTCATTTCTTGCTTGACATAGGTCCTACATAATTTGGTGAATGAACCATCTTATATATATAGGAAAAATATATATGGTAAAAGTTGTATGGGCTATAGCCACTTTTCCTATTATTTTTGAAAAATAGCTAGCGTTTGAAAGTTCGTCGAAAAGTAGTCACTTTTGATCAATGCTGAAACATCATGACAATGTCACCTAGATATAGTTAAGTGAAAAATTTAGGACACTGTTATGGATTTCAAAAATACACAGACACACACAAAAAAAAAGGAAACTCCACCACAATATCTTGGGTGAAATTTTACACATTCCAAAAATTGACTATTTCTCAACGCCTTTTGAATTTGTGACTATTTTCAATTGCAATTCTGGAATTTAAAAATCATATCCGAAAATACATACGACTTAAAAGGTTTTTTTATACTGTCGGTGTACAGATAGAACACTAACTTAGAAATTATTTTGACATGCATTATATATTTTGCAGATACTTTTAAGCTAAAGGTAAAACCAGGGAAGACATATATGCTTCGTATAATCAATGCTGCACTCAATGACGATCTTTTCTTCAGAATAGCTAATCATACAATGACAATCGTTGAAGCAGATGCATCTTATGTCAAACCTTTTGAAAGAGACACACTTCTCATTGCTCCTGGACAAACCACAAATGTCCTCCTTAAAACACAACCTAATCCTCCACAAACCACTTTTGTAATGGCAGCTAGACCTTATTTCACTGGCCAAGGCACATTTGATAACTCCACAATTGCTGGATTTCTTGTGTATGATCTTCATAATTTACCGTCGTCTGACAATGTTCCAAGTAAAAATCTTTCAATTCCAACACTTCCGCCTATTAATGCCACTTCATTTGTAGCCAATTTTTCAAACAAATTCCGCGCTTTGGCTAGTGAGAAGTTCCCAGCTAATGTTCCGCGAAATGTTGATAAACACTTTTTCTTTACTGTAGGCCTTGGTAGTAACCCATGCCCAAAAAACCAAAGATGTCAAGGTCCTAATAATTCCTCAAAATTTTCTGCTTCTGTTAATAATGTTTCTATGATTCTCCCCACAACAGCATTACTTCAATCCTATTTCTTTAAAAAATCAAATGGAGTATACACTACTGATTTTCCAAGTTTCCCTCTAGTTCCTTTTAACTACACTGGCGCCCCTCCAAATAACACGAATGTCTCTAATGGCACAAAAGTTGTTGTGCTTCCCTTCAATACTTCAGTGGAAGTGGTACTGCAGGACACAAGCATTCTTGGTGCTGAAAGTCATCCTCTTCATCTTCATGGCCATAATTTCTATGTTGTTGGCCAAGGTATTGGTAATTTCGACCCGAAAAAGGACCCTGCTAAGTACAATCTTGTTGATCCTGTTGAAAGAAACACCATTGGAGTTCCATCTGGTGGATGGGTTGCCATTCGTTTTCTAGCTGACAATCCTGGTGAGTATCATTCCTATAGTCACTTTAAAAGTTCTATACATTGACGTTGTAAAGATATTTAAACAATCATATCACTTATTAGCGAATTATAGGTTTGTATTGTAACTGGTAACATGTGTATGTATACAACTTAAATTTTTGAAAGGACACAAGTTATACCATATAAGTTCCTTTTTTCCTAATAAATCTAATTGATTTTGACTTCTCTACAATGACCATGTCGAATTGTTTTTAGACGTCACCTCAAGATACTTAAAGTAACAATTTAAAAATGAGATTAGTACTTACCTAAAAATAAGACGGGTTACCTGGTACGATAAATTAGATTATAATGACAACGTAAACGTGACTAAACTTTTTCTTCTTCTTGGTTGTGGTATGAACAGGAGCATGGTTGATGCATTGTCATTTTGACGTTCATTTGAGTTGGGGATTGAGAATGGCTTGGATAGTGTTAGATGGAGAACTTCCTAGCCAAAAATTGCTACCACCCCCAGCTGATCTACCCAAGTGCTAATTAACAACCTCATCATCAGCAATTCAATCCCTTAATTCCTTGTTCTTTTTCAATTAAGTTAATTATGCAAATTGTATTTTGAGTTATTTCGCAGTTGTGTGTTTTCTTTTTTCTTGCTTAAGAATGAGAATTGACTTACAAGAGTGATCGAGGGAGATTTTGTTTGTGTAAAATTACTTTTGTTCGATGAATCAATAAAAGCATTTTTAATCTCTCCTATTGTCATTTTTAATCTCTCCTATTGTCAAAGGTCTGTTTTCAATGCTTCTTTCTGCATTTGCTAAAGCAACTTTGTAATATATCATACCTCTAAATTATATTGTTATAAGAATAATTAATTTGTCGTGTATGACTGACTACTTCAAAATTTGGGGACTGACCACCAGATCAAGAAAAATAGAAAAAACAATCTGGGATAATAAAAGGAGTAGTTGCTAATAAAAGTGTGACCACCCAAAGCTATTCAAATTACACTAAACCAAAACTTTTTTTACCAGAGAAAAGAAAAACTTCATGTTCATTGAATACATTAATAATTCTAATGAATAAGAAAAAGCCTAAGAAACAAGTCATGTCAAATTGTCAATTAGATGGATCAATCATCGTGTATTTGCTTGAAAGAAAGGCCAATCAAATATTGTTCCTGTCCCACAATAGATTTGGTTTCGTGTTGGTTACAAATGTTATTTCATCAGCTATATAAGAAGTGGGTTGGTAGGATACATAATAACAATGTATTATTTATACTGATATTAGTTATATTTACATTAATTATCATGAGATTTTTCTAATGTGGTATTTGATTTTGTATATTAAAAATAATATGTATTAAATAATTTTTTTAAAACATTTATTTACAAAAATACCTCCACAAATATGATCGACAAGATTATTAGATGATAATAATTAATACCCAAAGGATATTATGTACTGAAGCTATGTTTTTTCATCAAGGGTGTTATTGGAAAACAATTTTCTGTTCTAGTGCTGAAGTTTGATGACAGAAGTTGGTCAATGTAACAAAACTTATTCCAAAAATACTAGATCTTATGGACCACCAGTTGATGTAGATTGATTTCCTTTTCATCCAATGTTTGGTTGAAGACTATAATTATTCGTTTAATATGTATCGTAATTAGAGTTTAAGTTTTGTGTATCGTGAGTGTACAAAATATTTTACACTATCAGGTAAACTTGACCTGCTATTGCAGGTTATCCAATTATTTACATAAAAATTGAGAAAGAAAAAAAAATAAGTAACCTACAGTAGCAAGTCAAGTTTACATTGTCCGTAAAGTAAAAAAACTTAAATTCATTTTTTATCCCACTGAACCAAACACACCCTAAGGATGGCTTTGTGGAATCACCTGCTTTATAATTTTAACTCTAATTTTGAACCCCCTAGTGTTGAACTGTATGATTTGACGTAAATATCAGTGATTACAAATACCGCAGAAATGGTGTCCTAAGTATATATTTGCTGCTGGTGAACATTCCTCGTACTTGACATACTATAAAAGTGAAAATGAATGCCTACAAATGAGGGGTGTATTGTATTCCCCCTCTTCAACATTTTGGATTAAACTGAAGGGAGGTAATATGATCTCATGTGCCATATGTATTCAAGATTTACTGATCCCCATGATTTCCTTTCTGTATGGGGACAATGGATTACCATTTCTCTATGTTTGATAGTTCCAATTACAGAAAAAAAGAATCTTTATAGTAGTATTATTTCAGATCAGAAGGGTAAGAGTAGCAGAAAATACAGCTTTCCCAGACAATACCATGTGACTTTATTTTAACGGTATTCATCAGTTCAACTTAAACCCAAAATCCATACTAGTACACTACTACATTTTCCAATTGGAATCTTTTAATATATATTGTATACTCCTTATATATTGCTGTTTCACCCTCCTCCTTACATCGTTATCGAGGCATCGATCTAATCTATACATCGATTCAACTGAATCCATTATTTTGAACTCGAACTAAGTATATAGATGCGAAAAAAAGAGGCTTGGTGCGCGAAGAGTCCCACATTCATGCAAGATGCCGGGCAGCCTATGTACCTGAGGATAGCGCCTTTCATTGCTGAAGCTCATAATCTATATTATATATATGTCAAAAATGAAAATTTGAAATGTATACTTATAGTAGTAAAATCGTATTCACTCTGAATTCACTGATTTTAATTGTTGAATTCGTCTGAAAGTACAAATACAAGAGTACTACTACTACGTACTATGATGTGTTCTTTCTCTATAGGATAGCAAAGTAGCTTATGTTGGTCATAACAGGACCAATATATCCAAATCTCACACATAAATAGTAATTTAATTAGGAGATCTTACTTGTGGAAACTCTTGTCAATAATAATATCAATTAATTTCAAGAATCTCCATGCTTTTTCCAGCGAACAAGCATACCAATACACCTCTTTACAATATAAAATTTTGACTTCTGTTCCTTAGCCATATTATTGCATTTGCTTCTGAAATTGGCACACTTTTGTGATGCACTTTTTGTAAGTCGAGATTTTGATGATGAAGAAGAAGTACTCTTTTGTGAAGAATTTCTTGAGAGGGACGATTTGTATGGATTCTGAGAAAAACTTCTAGGAAGAGATGAAATATTTGAGTTGGGGCTTTTTGTTGAAAAGCTCCTAAACAAAGATGATGATTTGGAAGATGAATATGAATGACAACATGGATCATCCTTTGATAATTTCCATTTTTCGTCCATGTAGTACGCCATTTTCCTTTTGGTCTCCGACGATCTCCGCACACTTGATCTCAGTGAACCTGATTTCTATAGTTATATTTTTAGTGTACAACGAGAAGAAAAAAAGGAGTGGGACAAAATTAGATGCCGTTGATGTATGGAGGAAAAGAGAGGGTGGACAAATGGTTGATAAATACTCTAGTAGATAGAATGATGATGAAGTGTTGGTATCTATTTATAGCAATTTGGACGAAGGAAGAACTTTATAAGTTTTTTTATTGAGTTTAAGTTTGGTGCACCGTTGGTGTATTTTCCTTTTACACTATCGTGTGATTTTTACCTGTTGCAGCAGGTGATTCATTTTTACATTTTTACTTGAAAAATGGATGACCTGGTAAAAGTTATTTCCAAATTTAAATTCTTTTTTCTTTTCTTTTTTTTTTCTAAAAAAGTTGAATACATTTTTGAATTTTGACCAATGTTCTTAATAATATGGTAGCATTGCACGTTAATGCTTACGTATAATGTCTGGTATTTCATCCTAGCTGTACATTTTTATATTCATGTATTGCTGTTGTGGCACAATGTAATTGGTCTTATCTTATATCAGTGTCAGGCCTTCATCTATTTCTGACTTTAGTTTTCGACGGAGGTATCAAATGAGCTGGTTAAGTTATATTTGAATGAATTAAATTTAAGTGTATCAAGTTGTTAATCATTAAATAAATAAAATCATAACTCGTTTAATATTTTCTTGGATAAAAATAGATGGATGAATTTGAGCAATATCGATGACAATGAATTATAATTCAATATGTTCAATTTAAAATTATATCTGAATAAATTAGACGAGCTATATTTTTATTTATTAAATTTGACAAACTCTAGTTTGTGGTTCTTGAATCTCCTTTTGGAGATCATCATCCTTCATGGAGATGCGATCCTGTATGGTGCTCCATTCGACACTCTTACATCTACCCCATATTGTGTTTGCATTATTTAATTTTTATTTCTTTAAAAGAGGTAAAGCTGATGCAAAATCAGAATATAAAATGTACTATGAGTTTAGGATTCTATTTTTTCAAATTAGTAAATTTTAAATTAATAATTTATACATATTAATGAATTTCTAAAAGGAAAACCTAAAATCAACAATAAAAATGTCTTTATGATCACGAGTTCAAATCGTAGACAACTAATACTAATACTTGTATGAGAATATATAGACGGCATAAATGACACCTGATCTTAAGGTATTGTACGTTTTCAAATCGTGCGTCAAACTACTTTTTTTCAAAATAAATAAAAAAATTTAAATCAAAATAACTAAATTTGACCGAACTCGTACCTTGATCTCTGGCTCCACCACGGGGCAAAGGCACACGCATATCATGAGGAAGTGTTTGATGGTAGATGGGAAATGTGCTAGGGATTTTAATATAGTTTGGTAGTATATATTATCCTACAAAATATAGTAATGGTGTTGAAATTCACAATCCATATCGCAAAAAATGGTCGGTAGGGTTATTAAATAATTGAAGATTTTGCAGTCTTTTTCACTTGTATGATGGACAATTGGTCAATTACTGTGGTGATTTCTGTGTTCTGTGATATGCTATTATTATTTTTCCCTCGTCAGGCTTCCCTGTCACAAACTCCCTGCTAGATTTTAGTATATTATATATTTAAAGTGGAGTATCCAATGTTTAATATAAGTAGTAGTAACATAGTATTAATTTTTCTTCGAAATTTGGACTAAGATTTTTTTCAAAAAGTCAAGGACCATCTAGTTTGCAGCTCATTTACTGGTGTGAATTTGTGCAGCAACTACTTATGGATCTTCCAAGTTGAAGAATAAATCAACAAAAGATTTACCAATAGCTATTTGGGTCATTTGCACTATTTTCCCATAGGTCTTTCATTTATGCTTCTCATAACAAATAGATACTTGTGAAACATGAATTTATATTAATTTTCGTATCATAATAGTTACGCATTGGACATGACTTCAGTTTGGTTAAAAGCTTATGCCTCCACTAGACATAAGTTTGATGGTTAAAAGATTAAAATTAAAGATCAGTCATCTAAAGGGTAAAAATTGAAGATAAACTCATTCGAAGGCAATATGTATAATTTTTTGCATTTTGTACATATATTTTAACATTGTCATTATATTGTACAGAATTATGCTCTCCCCAAATAAATGTGGTAAAAAAAAAAGTTGTGTTAGGATTTCCTGTTAATTCGTTTATTTTCAATTTAATTTGTTTGTCCTCCAATAGATCATAATCCTTAAAGAGGATAATTAAATAATTAATCTGGTTTTTTCTATTGATAAATTTATCAGTGGAATCACTGAATTAGGAGGGGGGTGGAAAATGTTGTTGCACATGCGCATGCACGGCGCTAAAATCAAGAACTCGTTAAGTATCAATTTTCAAATTGTACATTAGTTATGTTTAGCCTCCTTGATTAATTTTAAAACTTGATTAGTGTGCCGGAAAACTTGACCATGAGAAAATTGTTCCAATTACTAATACAGGGTTTCTTATTTTGGGGTAGTTTGTGCGATAGCGGAAATTCTATTCTCAACTGTGTTAAGAGTGTACAAAGTTAAATATACACTCATAATAATTAACATTTAACTTCTATTCGCCACATAATTTTCTGACGAAGAATGTGCATCTGATCATCCGTCGCTAAAGATGGCTCCATCCCTGATTAGTGGCGGAGCCACTTTTGCCCCAGGGGATCCTCTGAATCCCGTTCGATGAAAGATTATACCGTTTTTATAACATTTTTACATGGTTAGAGATATTTTTTATGAATATATAATAAATGTTGAACCCCTCGACTAATTTGTATATTTACTTCTGAATTTCTCAACGAAAATTTTGAGAGTGTCACTAAAGATTATACCGTTTTTATAACATTTTTACATGGTTAGAGATATTTTTTATGAATATATAATAAATGTTGAACCCCTCGACTAATTTGTATATTTACTTCTGAATTTCTCAACGAAAATTTTGAGAGTGTCACTGCCCCGGTTTTGTATCCACGTCAAACTTATACACTTCTTGTATAATTCAAAGGTACTCAATACTTTCCAGAAGTATATATAAATAAATGATCTAGAAATTTCTAAAGATTCAATTTAATAACTTCTTTCAACCCAATTATAATTTAAAATGTACACAAATCTTAATTCTTAATTTCTTATAAGGTAAAAAGACTGTTTTCCACATTGGCTCAATTTTTTCAACAAAATTAAATGGTAAAGTGAAGAACAAAATGTGATTGGATACAGTCCCCCCCATATATATGTGCACGACTGGTTCTGATCATCACAGGCAATTAACTTGTTGCTGGACTTTGGTAGTAGTACTTTCAATAACTGTTGCAAAATTTGACTTTGGTTTCCTTCCATCTATAGACTATAGTGGGCGGGGTATGGGCTTCTTCACATCTGTTATAGTATATTTTGATAACTACGTTTCATTTAAAGAATAGCAGTTGTAATCTATGTGAACTACTCAGCTTTTTTGGTACCCCATGAATTAAATGATACTCTACTACACGTACATGCATTGAATATTTCCTACTATATACTAATTAAAGAGTAGTAAGGAATTCAAATTTCACTAGCTCATGTTTTGTGCAGAATAAAGAAATAAGAAGAGTGGAAAAAAGACAGGGACAACATGCTGTGCTTGTAACCGTTGTGATCAGATGGATCATTGAGGTGTCAAGTTTAGCTGAGAACAAAGTACTTTCGATATATAAATCATATATACTGGTATATGAAATCACTTTAATTATAATAAATACTAATAAATATGAACGTATAACTTTGAAAATGTAATGTTAAAAAAATTTTAGAAGTTGAATTTATAAAGCTAAAATCCCATATATGAGATAGGATACCTCCCTCAGTGTGAAATGAAGATGTGAATGAGAACAAGTTGAAATGCATGGCTGCTTCTGAATTTGTCATTCCCATGAAGGCTTTGACTGTATCTTCGACATGAATCCAATGCTGATTGCTTAATTATTTATAAGGTTTCTACTGCATGTCTTCTCTGTGCAGTAGACTTTCAGATATTGCAGCATTTTTTTTTTAATTTTAAAAAAATTAAGTATCAATTCAGATTTGTGTTGTGTAGAGCCACTTCTTATTAGAAATTTTTTCATTCTTATGTTTGACTATAAAATCTCCCATTTAGGATGGAGAGCTTCATCTATACACCGCACATTTTATTGTATGAACATAATAAATTCAATAGCTTTTTTTGGGGGTGGGGGTATGTGTGTTCCGTGAAAGTCCATATAGAGAGAGTATAGACACAAAGGGAGTAAATAGCTTAAAAGTCATTCTACTATACTAAATTTTTTATCAAACTCACTTGTATTTATTTTGTATCAATAAAGTCACGGTTAGAGTTGGAGTGATATATCAACAAAATCATTAGCCAAATAAAACTAAATAAATAATTACGCAATAATTGATAAATGTCTTGATTGTATAGATACTTCTTTTCTAAAAAGCTACTACTTGATATTATAAACAGTACAAGTAATGAATATCATTCATTTTCAGGATAGGAATATTTTGAGTACATTGATAAGTTACTCACACTATGTATTCATTTTCATTGATACATCATTAATCAATTTAAGTGATATTAATATTTTTATTAGCTTCATTTTAGCATGGGGAATCAAGTGACGCAAAATGAGAGTGGTCAAAGACAGAAAAAGGTTGGGTCAAACTTCCAAAATCTAAACTGATCAATGTTTTGCAGAATCGTCACATGGTGTGTACGAAAGGTAATTAAACAATGCAATGCATCTTCCAAACATTACTATTTCTCTCCTTCTAACCTTGCTTTAATCCACTTTTTTTTCAAAGTTATTAGTATAAATTTGTGAGAGGGCATGTGATTTCTGGAATAATTGTGTCTGAAGGGCCATATGAATTCATTGAAAGAGAACTTGATAATGCAATTTTTTAAATCCAAAATATATAAATAATAGTACCATAGGTTATTTCTGGAATATTTTTTAGGGAAAAAAAAATCACAATTCGATATGAAATTTGACGTCTTATCACTTCCACACAGTACGAAAGAAATAGGCTGAATACATTATAATTTCTTAAATTTATTAGATTATTTAAATTCAAACTATGATTGTTATAATAGAACACATTAACATATGATAAAATACTGTCAGTAGATACTTACATTTTAAATTCTAAATTTTTTTTGCTCATATTTTCGGATGCTCATTATATAATTATAGAAAATTTAGGTATAAATAACATAAATATCAACCTTTTAGAAATAATTACACTATCTCCCACTTTTTTAATTACTTTACTCTCTCTCCCTATTAATGTGTATCTATAATTTATATCTATAATCTATATTTGTATCTATATTTATATCTATAACTAGTTTAGGTGTACACACCCCGCGCGTATACCTCACTTTAATGAATTCAAACATTACATTAAATAGGATATTTGTTTAAATAATAAAGATTAATACAATAATTAAATTGAACATCTTTTGAATATGTAAAGATAGAAAATTTATTTCATTCAATCTATCCTTTACCAAAAATATTTCTCAAAGCTAATCGACATTCATCTACCATCTGTAAAGTGCAATAAAATAATTCAATGATAGAGACATCAAAATAATATAATTAAATCTAATTTTTACACAAAATCTTAAACTATAACAAAATAATACGAAAATAGAGATACCAAAATAATACAACAAAATATAATCTTTACACATACACACAAAAATAAAATTAAAGTAGAGATATCAAAACAATACAATTAAACTTCACCTTTACCTTTAAGAAATTCTTCAAAGTCGAGCGATATTTATCTACTACCTGTAAACTATAACAATACAACACGATAAAAGAGATATCAAAACAATAGAATTAAACTTAAATAAAACAATAAGATAATAAAAATATAAAAATAATACAATTAAATCTAACTTTTACCCAAGAAATTTTTCAAAGCCAACTGACATTCATCTACGACCTGTAAACTACAACAAAACAATACAATAGTGATCACAAAGCTTCGATTTTTATAGAAATTCTTATCCGAGTGAAAATTTTGACCCTAAAAAATGAGATATAGATTACAGATTATAAATATTGATACACAACTCTAATTTTTGAATATCATTTGAAAGAAATTAATTTTTAAATATTCATAATTTTGGTGGCTACACTCACTTTATTACCATAACTCCTCCAATAAATCAGGAGAAAAAACAGAGATTGCTCTGAGGTGCAACAAATTCAATTTCCCCCAATCTCTCTGCAATAACATAAAAACAAAAATCTATATCATACATAATTTGTTTGTTACCGGAAAATTCCGACGGACCAAAACTTTTGATCAGATGGCTTAGATGAGCATCAATTATATTTTTTCAATAGGTTGATCGATTTCTTCTCTAGTTTAATATGCATCTTAATATTTATAGAAGTGTTTCCTTAATAGAGTTTTATTTTAGAAGTATTTTTCTAATTGACCAGTAAAGAAAAATATTAATTGATTCTCCTTCCATATATTATAGGAGTCCTATATATTTCAGGAGTCTAATTACTATAATTAAAAAATTAAATAATAAATTAAAAAAAAATGGTAAGGAGACAGTTTTGTCTCAAGGACAGTTTTTAATGAAGGACAAAAAGTTCAAATCACTTGTCTAATGGTCTTCACACTTTTAATATACTATAGATTATAGATTATAGATAGGGTATTCACACTTTTAATATATTGTAAATCGATATAGATATAGATTATAGATATATATATATATAGATTATAAATTATAGATATAGTCAATGTGGATATAGGATTCATGCTTTCATCAAATATAGAAAATAATAACTCAATCCAACAATGTGTAATAGCAATATCCTCTTATTTGAATTAACATAATTTTATATATCTTCTTCCGCTCAAGATTTTTATGTTTCTAGCTATAATATTTATATACGCAACTTTTGTTACGTGTACTTTATCAATAAAAATGTAAAGGTTTATCGAAGCAGCAATTACTTCATCAAAAATCTATTAGAGTATACATAACATATACACAAAAGTATCCATAGTTAAATATGAACAAATTATATTGTTTTAGACCATTGAATTTATAATTATCTACCAAAAATATTCTATCATTGTTTATTCTATAAATTCAAAAATAAATTAAAGATATAAAAAATTATCTCAAATACCGACCAAATTTTGGGCACCTGGGTGCACTTTGCAATGTGAAAGGCTGAAAGCTTTAATTTTCGGTTTTGAGGTGTTGCATGTAAGGGTGGGCATTCGGTCGGTTTGGTCTGATTGTTTAATATCGGTTCGGTTTATCGGTTTTCGGATTGACAAAAATGGCATTCGTAACTGTGATGCCCCGGAAAAAATTTTCGTTAAGATCTTGGACGAAAAATGTGTTGAATTTTGTACTTTATCATGATTAATAATTTTTCTATGTGGAATTTCTAGATATTCAACCCGTCATCGCGTAGATCATCGAATAAGCTTTCCAACTATATGTGGATCATCCAAAACGGACACTCGAGCGATGAGTTATGATCATTTTGATCTAACCGTGAAAAGTGGTGAATAGTAAATGTGCAGGAAAAAATACTGAGGCCAGGCGAATTTTAGGATCAACTTTAAACAATCATAACTCCTTGTACATTATGATCTGGGCGAGGTACTATATATCAACAGAAAGCTCTGAAAGTCCTCTTTCCAATGAAATTGGTTTCATCCAATTCAGACATCGAAACAAAAAGTTATGGTCGATCTACTTCAACCTATCAAAACAGTCCACCAAAGGACAGATTTGACGTTATTTAATTTTTAAGGGTATTTTGGTCATTCCTACTCCAATCCATCCGAGTAAACCATGGATTTAAGTTCATTAAGAGCATTCAATAGTACTTCCTGAAATGTGTTGAATTAGGAATCCACAAATTGATATGATTTGATAAATGAGAAAGAGATTTGATTTGGTCTTTATGATAGACCCTTGTGATGTTGTGGTGGATTTCCTAACGCGTTCTGAGCTTGTCGGGGAGTAGTACTGTCACGCCTCAAATCCTATTGGGGCGTACTGGCACCCGTAACCGAGGAGTCCCGGGAGAACCAGCTCATAACCTTATACTTCCCATGCATACCTCTATGACAACCCGAAATTCGGACAGCATCATGTCGCATATAAAAAGAAATAATCACCTGTATAAGCTCGAGCACACATATATATGTATATACAATACTTGTCCGTTGGAGCCATCACGTTTATTAACAAAACACCACCTTGACTGTACATTAGGTCTACAAAGCCTCTAGACAATACACAGAGTTTAACTAAGGTCGGGACACACCCCGCCATATAACTAACTTCTATACAATATCAAAAATGACTGGATATGACACGGAAAGCCCCGAAGCAAACTGGAGCTCACCAAAAGCAGCTGGATATCCTGGTTCCTACTTGTGCGGTGTATGAGCTGAGGTACCTGTGCCTGCAGCATGAAATGCAGGTCCCCCGTGGGGGACGTTAGTACGAAATATGTACTGAGTATGTAAAGCTGTAGATAATCACATATGATATAGGAGCTCAATAGAAATCAGAAACAAATGAATAAATTCTAATAGGAGTGGACCACACTTACTAGAACTTGTGACAACCTGTACATTGCATTTATTCAATCACTTTACCTTCATTCTTATCATCTTTGTAATCATTACTGTACTGTACTGTGACCATTAGGCTGCCTCCAGTACATATCAACTGGGATCGACCCATAATAGGCTTATACCCCTGGGATACCACCCATAAACACATAAATAGGGATCGACCCATGATAGGCTTATGCCCCTGGGATACCACCCGATAAGAGAGAACTTCCATCACTTAGTTCAATTAATCTTTGAGATTGTTATTTCGGTCGCCACCGCATTTTTGATACTTTGAAACAATGATACATCAATAAGAGACATATAAATAGACCATCAATGCAATAACAATGAAGTAAGAACTCATTGGCACATCAATGAAGTGTTTTAGAGTTATCAATGCCATAACAATGAAGCAGGAACTTATTGGTATATCAATGAAACGTTTTGGAGTCATTAATAGCACATGAATCTTGTTTGAGTAACCGGATACCTTCTGACATTCATTAGTGCAACAAACATGTAAGATTTGGAAGACAAGTAAGTATTGGAATGTCTTGATATCTTGTAGGGTGGAAACAAGTTCATTGGTAACGTAGGACATCATACAAAACCATTATGGATCACATGTTATAGAATAACTTTGGAAACTTTCTTAATAGAACAATTGTTCACTTTCATGCCAAAGATATGGGATAGAGTATGCTTTACATACCTGACTATCAACCTTCAATACTAGTCCCAAATGGACTTCCCGTCTTTTGGGATTACTTATCTACAATGAACATATATAGCAATCTAGTATTAGCAACCAAACGTCACAATTCAATTATTTGAATTCACCAAACTAGTGGTTGAGTAGTAAGCCTTAATTACACCATAAAGGGTATCACTTTAACCTTCTTATACTCCAATTACATTCACATGCCATGCATATTTATACAACATCCTCCAATATTAAGTTTGGATTCATTTATCCTTCCAACCAATCCATTAAATCAAATTGAGCCATAGACATAAATAATCATCAATTCAATAGTATATCACCATATCCACCTTCCATAACTCAATTACCATATCCACCGTCCATAACCCAATTACCATATCCACCTTCCATAACCCAATTACCATATCCACCTTCCACAATTCAATACAACCAAACCATGTAACATAGTCCATAACCCTATTTCCATCACCTTTCAATAACAACCAATACATATAATCCTCTATCACACATATACATATGGAAAAGAACAAGGCAAACAATATTCATACCTTAGAATTCACCTCTTGATTATGCAATCCTGTTTTCAAAAATAATAGGTGCCGTTCGAAGCTCTCGAGATGACAAATGCAGTTATCGGATTACTTTGGAATTTCTACGGTTGAATCAAAAGTAATTTAAAGGTCAAATTTGGCTAGGGTTTGTTCTTTCTCAATGATTGATGATGAAAATGAGTTTTTGAACTCATATACATGTATATATACACATATTCCCATCCATAATATCATAGGGAATGACCAAAGTTCCTTTAAAATTTAAATAATGTCAAATCTGTCCTTTGGTGGACTGTTTTGATAAGCTAAAGTAGATCAACCATAACTCTTTGCTCCGATATCGGATTTGGGTGAAATTAATATCGTTGGAAAGATAATTCAAAGGGCTTTCATTTCATATAAAGTAGGCCACCCAGTTCGTTCTGTACAAGGAGTTATGGTCGTTTGAAGTTGACCCTAAAAATCTGTTTTGTGAGGCTGAAGTACAACGAGTATAACTCCTTACTCAGACGTTGGATTTGGATGAAACCAATTACATTGGAAATAAGACTCAAAGATATTTCTTTTCATAGGTCGCAGCTCTCCCAGTTTATTATATTAAGGGAGTTATGATCGTTCAAAGTTGACCCAAAAAATTGGCTGGCCTCAGTATTCCTGCACATTTACTATTCCCAAATATCCCGGCCACCGTTTTATAGTTTTGAACGTGCTCGATTATATCCGAAACCTATCCGTTTTTGAAAATCTTTATATCGTTGGAAAGCTTATTCAATAACC
>NC_061116.1:222924946-222926434 GCF_002878395.1 Capsicum annuum | reverse complement strand
TACTGAGGCCAGCCGTTTTATAGTTTCGAACGTGCTCGATTATATCCGAAACCTATCCGTTTTTGAAAATCTTTATATCGTTGGAAAGCTTATTCAATAACCTTCGCATGGAACCATCGACGGGCAAATTTCGGTATAAATAAAATAAAAAAATTAATTCCATATAAATAAGATCAATACACGTACTTGAATACGCCAATATATGTACTTGAATACCGGGTGTTACAAGTACTTAGCACCGAAAGAGAAATTTGGTATTTTTCCAAACCTATGTGCCGTCGTAGGGTTGTTTGATGATGATATTATTGGCCAGAGAGCCCGATTGTGATTATTACAGTTTTAAGGTCGTACTCCCTGGCAAAGAGTATGATGCTCCCGTCAACGGGGGTTTCAAACGTTGGTATTCCACGTAGCTCATGTGGGGTTGTCAGTTATAGGAAGCTCCCCTGTCCATAAGAGTCATGTTTATTGAAATACCGAGTCACTCCGAGTTTTGATGTGGTAAGTCAAGTTGCCTATGATGATCTGTAATGATTTATGAGGTTTTTCTCCTACATTTCCTATCTAAGATGTTATGAGTTGCATGATTCAATGTCACTCAAGCCAGGTGTGTCATTATGGTCCGTATGTACGTTTTTACAAAATTTATGATATTATTTATATTTTTCATGCGCCCCCACATACTCAGTACGTATCTTGTGCTGACCCACATATTTCTCTATGGGCTACATTTTCACCATGATGTAGGTTCAGGTACTCAGTCGCAGCCGCGACAGTGATATCCGAGTGTCGCATCTACGTTCCTTCAGTGGTGAGTCCTCATGGTTTGAGGACCAAGTTGCTAGTTTTGGTGTTGTTGTTTTGTGATCCCTTTGGTCTGTTGAGTCAGTTGGGGGTTTGTCCCAATGGCTCGTTGATTTTGCGGTATAGAGGCTATATCAGACTAGTGTATTGTTGGGTTGGTTTGTGTATAGACATTCCATATACGTACAGTCTAATGATATTCCGTGTCATGTGCGATGTGATATGATATGTACTTATATATATATCCTTAGCATAGCGTGTATGTTGTTGTGTTGGAACCCAAGGGTAGTGTTTTGGCTTAAAGGGTTAGCTTGAGGCTACGTGTAGCCTTAGGCACCGTGTGCCGTCTCGGAATGATACTTTGGGCATTACAGTAACCAAATCAAAATAAATTTGGTTTGGTTTGATTTAAAATTGATGAATTTTTTTGGAAAAAATATTTTTTTCAAACCTGTTTTTCATTCCCAAATATAAATAACTATAAATAACTCAACATGGATGAAACGAAATGAAATAATCATAAACTTAACATAATACATAACGCCATTAATCATTACATATAATATAACCTTGAATAAATAGTCCATAAAACAGTCCAAAGTCACCAAAATAGCCCATAAAATATTTGAGTCACCAAAACAATCCATAAACAGCCTGCGGCGTATGTGAATTTGTTGTTAAATG
>NC_061116.1:222881329-222921946 GCF_002878395.1 Capsicum annuum | reverse complement strand
GATGAATGTTCGATCAGACTTTGAGTAATTTTTGTGTAAATGTAAGATTCAGTTGCATCGTTCTGATGTCTCGATTATTGTGTTGTTGTAGTTTCTGTTTTGTTGTTATTTGCCATTTTTCTGCTAAATACATGTGATAGATGAATGTTTGATCGGGCTCTGAGAAATTATGTGTATAGATTAGGTTAAATCTTATTGTTCTGATATTCGACTATTGTATTGCTATTATGTTGTATTTTCTTTGTATTGGTAGATAGGATTTGCATGTAATTATTTTTGTATGAAGGTTAGGTTTAATTGTATTGCTCTAACATCTTGATAATTTTGTTGTTGTAGTTTCTATCCTTTTACTCAGGGGCGGACCCACATGTATCGATGGGGGTGCACGTGCACCCGTTAACGTCGAAAAAAATGTGTGTATATATGTGTATATACCTTGAGAAATTGGAATATATATAATAGTGCACCCATAGTTGAAGTTAGTGCACCTTGGCGCACTGGTTGAAGCCAACGCTTCCATCCACGCGACTAGGGGTCGATTCCCGGGAGCAGCACACAACATTTTCGCTTTTATCTTCAATTCTTCAGATTGCTTATTACCAAATTTATAACAAAAATTGATGAAATGGAGATTCGAACCATGACCACTCCCTAAGGTGAACTCCCCATCACCACTGACCTAACACAACTAATTATTAAAATTTGTTAAAAGTAAACTTCATATTATAAGAAAGTAAAGTTATTATCTTAGAACTCTTATTCGTTCTATATAATTATTTTTGCATTATTGTTCATTTCTTTGGCGATCAATTGAATATGATAATATCCCCTAATCGACACTGAAAGTTTTTTTAACGTCTTAAGATAATATTGGTGCACCACAATATTATCAAAAGCAATAAGCGTAAAAAATCTTCAAAGTCTATTGTGTTTAAGCACAAAGTACAAATAAAGTGTGAGATTTAACCAAAAAAAAGGCATAAAAGGATAAAAAATATAAATATATATCTAGTCCAAGACTAACAATATAAGTATGAATGACAAATATATGAACAAAAAGATTTTTTTTTTTTTATAAAGTGAAATATCAATTGTTTAGCGTTCGTCTCTTCAAAAAGCCTCATTGACAAGGAAAAGTATGTATTAGAAATTAGAACCTAAGCTGCACATTACGCGAGACGAGCGCTCAACACATTTTGAGTCTTGCTTTGAGGCTTATGCGCGCCTTTGACAACACTGGTGCACCCACAAACTTCAAATCCTGGGTTTGCCTCTGCTGTTACTATATGTTATTTTTTAAAATTAATACAGGTGGTGGATGAATGTTCGATCAAACTTTAAGTAATTTTTGTGTAAATGTAAGATATAGTTATATCGTTATGATGTCTCGATTATCGTATTGTGTTATTGTAGTTTCTGTTTTGTTGCTATTTTGTCATTTTTCTGCTAAATACAGGTGATAGATGAATGTTTGATTGGATTTTGAAAAATTATGTGTAAAGATTAGGTTAAATCTTATTGTTCTAATATTCAATTATCATATTGTTTGTTGTATAGTTTCTATTTGCTATTTTTTTTAATTACTTCAGGTGATAAATGAATATTTGGTTTAGCTTTGAAGAATTTTTATGTAAAGATTATGTTTAATCTTATTGTTCTAATATCTTGATTATCTATTTCATTTTTATTTACTATTTTCTGCTTAATACATATGATATGATAGATGAATGTTCGAATGAGCTTTAAAAAAATTGTGTAAAAGTTAGATTTAATCGTAGTTGAACAACATATTTAGATGTGTTTTTAATCTTCACTCTTAACAAAATTATTTTGAAAAAAAATTCATCAAAGATGATTGGTTCAGTGTATTGCCAACAAATCGATAAAGAGGACAAAATATTACTCATCTAAAAATTGATAGTAGCCATTAGATTAGGAGAGTCTAAATCAGAATTTTGAGGACGAGAGAAGAGTGCATTTGGATTATTAGCAGCAACAAAGGTAAGCTTACTTTGAACTGAGTTGTTGCGGTTTATAGGAGACATAAGAATATTTATTTTGTTAGGGATATTGGCTGCACAACGAATCCTAAACTAAGATGTTTCAGAGGCATCGATAAAGATGACATGGAACTGAGGACAGTGAGGACGCTATGGGAAACCTTAAGGAAAGTGGCCATAATTTTCTCCATAGTTGAATTTTGATTCTTCTCCGAAAGCTTGAAAGGAAGAGTGAGCGGTTGAACACTAAAAAGTATGTGGAATTTGAATAGTGTGACTTAATTTGGAACGAATGAGAGATCTGACCAGGTCATGTTATTATATATGAATGAACAATATCTAAATAGTTAACAAAAGATTGAAACAACAATAAAATTTGAATATAAACTCACCAAATCTTGGGCCACTTCGTTTCAAAAAAGGTGCAATACTATTGTTATTGTTTGAGAACTATCTATTCCTTTTCACTAAAAACAAGAATCTTTTAAAACATTACAATATATATTACCTTTATTAAAATTTAAATATTTAAGTAGAGCAAGAAAATCAATGCACGGTATAAAATTAGATAGAGTACTTTGGAGTTTAGACATTGTATGCCTCTTTGGCGATAGAAAAGTATTTACTATATGACTCTCAATAATTTTAATAATATCCTATTTATTAGAAAAAATTCACCAACAGATTCTTTAAAATTAATAGTGATAGGAGTCACAAAGATAATTTAAGTGGAGGATGATGATGATAAGAGATTCAAAGGAAAGATGGTAATGACCTATTCTATTCACTTTCACGAGTAATATTGCGGAAGTTAAAGCTCTACAATTTGAGGTTCAATGATATATAACATACCCAAGGCTTATCTCTTTCTCTTTTTCTTATTTAAGCAAAGAAGGTATAGTGTTATTGTAGTATGAAGTTTGTCATGTCTCCATGATAAGTTTCATATAAATTAGGGATTGTATCTCACCCTTATAAATAGGTATCGTGCATTTTTATCATTAATTTTAATATTGGTAATTCTTCTTTTATTTTTCATCGTTGTCGTTGTCGTCGCCTTTTTGAAACTCTTCTAAAGTAGACAGTTGCCAAAGTAAAAAAGAGTTACTGATTTTAAAAAGATAATTATTGTTTTGAATAATTAAGAAACATAATTAAAAAGAAAAAGAAAAAATACAAATGGAGGTGAATGTGAGAGGAAGCCTCAAAAATTCTATTGTTCTCCTTACACAAAGTTGTATAAATATTTATTTTGATCTTCTACAAGTAGTATAGGTAGAATAAGAACCTAGAGAGGCCAACTAATTAAATATTATAGGCTGCTCAGATTTTCAGAGTCTTGAAAAATATTAGTTTCAAAAAAATTCATACTCTTATAAATTAAAAACGTTTTCAGATTTCATTTGTGTTATCATATGTTTTTAGTAACTTGGAAAAGGAAAGACTAAAGTTTATGTAATAGCGAGACAAGTAAATATAGTTGTAAGAGGCGAGCGGGTGATAACTTAACAGTGATTGTTAATTGAAAAATGGAATCTGAGATTGTATGTATCCTTAAAATTTGAATTCTTTTTTGTCTTAGTTCATTTTTCGATTGCACGACCACATAGTAACAGGCATCCACATCATCAATAGTCTCACTGGTTCAATTTAGTTTTGATTTCATTTCTTTTGAGTCGAGAATCTATTAAAAACAGTCCATGATTGTGTAGTCATATGAGATCATTGCTTCCACAAGCATTAATAATTCCACTGGTTCAATTCCACTTTGATTTCATTTCTTTTGAGCCGAAGATCTATCAATAGCAGTCTCTTTACCTCACAGAGATAGGCGCCTCATAAAAGAAAGGGTGAGCTCTGTACATTCTACCCTCTACTTGCGGGGAAAGACGAAAATGTCTTTTTACACATAGAAATAGGGGTTTCACAAAAGAAATGACAAGATCTACGTATATTTTATGCTCTACTTATACGACTACACTAGATATCTTATTGTCGTTGTGTTATTACTTTTAAATCGTTTTATTTTTCTTGCATGGAGTATAATTTTACTTATTGACATGAGATACATGTACAAAGCACGTGCACTAAACTAGTATACATAACATAGACGACATAAACATAGCATTGTATATGCTGAGATTTTTATAATATGTTTAGGGAGTTAAAATTTTTTGTAATATTGAAAACAGAAGTTATTTGTATAATTTTTAGAAAATTTAGTACATGTGAGCATCAAAATTAGGACATGCTCGAACTCAAAACTCAACGAAGGCCGAACACAAATTCTTGATGTTAGCATTGGCCCACTTGCCTAACCAATTTAACTTACTTGGGCCACCCACTAAATCGAATGAACATTTTACTACAAGCCAGCAAACTTTTCTGTTGGCCTTTTATGCTTCTGAAGAGAAGTTGCGAACTATTACAGCTAGCTACAGTATTTGAATAAGTATCATTTAACAACATTTGCATATTAGATTTTGAGTTTCGTTGTCTAATGATCATTGATGAAATTTTAGGAAGCGAACTCTTCATCTAGAAAATTTCTGTTAAAATGTGCGTGCCGGTTACACTGATTTAGCACATTTTGACTCACAATGCCATGTTACACTGATTTAGCACATTTTGACTCACAATGAATTACATATGCAATTCTTTTCACAATCAAATTAGGCAGAAAATATAAATTTATGACATCATATCCCGTGGTGCCCATAATTGGAGTTCGAAATAGCAACATATTTATCCCCTGACCCCTGCCCATATATATTGAAAGTAGAAAAGCGTAGAGTGTATGCCAATCGTACGTGAACACCTAGAGAACTCCCAAGATGATTTAAGTGCAAGAATAAAATTAAAAGATAATGGAAAGTGAAAACCACACAAATCAGAGAACCATAAAGTACACAACAATGGTACTTATGAGCAATCTCAACTACGGAATGTATGATCACCAAAACTTATGTACATAGACATCGTCTAGTTACTATATATACTCTAGCTTAGTACTAACTAGAGTAGTTCATAATACACCCAAAACACAAAAATACCCAAAATGACAAAATATTAATTGTCTAAACAAAAATGAAACCAGCCAATTAGTTGGTGCATTGTAGTTCCAACACCGGATTAGGGGACTACATATTAATACACAATATATACTAGCTAGCACTAATAATCAATTTTTTAGTCAACTAAGCAAAAGTCCCTTGACATTTAGGCTGCATGGCGAAGAAAAGTTCAACCTCTGGACCTTGAAAATACCCATTCTCCGGTGGCTTCCTTTTATCTACACCGCAGCTCCGCTTCTTCCTCGGCGGCGGCGGTGGCACCATCCTCACCGGAATTTGACACTCGTCTCGCTTCGGCGTCGAACATCCTTCTTCTATTTCCATCATCGTAACATCCTCGTACCCTTTTGTCTCCATAATAGTAATTTTTTTAAATTCTAACAGAGCACAAAATATTCCCTTTTCCTTTACAGGTTTCAGGTTTTTATGTATGCAAGTTGTCGAATGAATATGAAAAACGTGTGAAACAAGTGTCGCATATAAGGAAGGAGTTGAAGTAGCGTACTTGGGACACCTTTTTATTTAATTTAATGTACAGTAAATAAAAAGGTAAATCTGGAAGGTGCCAAGGAGAAGTGGAAAAGTTTATATGAGGACAGCTAAGTAGGATTTGCTGTCCACGTGTGGGTACCAAAGAACATTCTGGTTTGACGTGGAACAAGATATACGTGGCGCATTTTGAGCCGCCAACCACAAAAGGAGGAAGTTTTTTTGGCGGGACGATCAACGCAACGTTGGGTTCGAATTTCAGCCACTAGAACAATGCTAGGGTATGAAGTCACTACTATTTTTTATTTTTATTTTTTTGTCACTTTTTGTTTTACAAAAGTTAAATTTAATTAAATTTTAAAGCTAAAATATTAATTAAAATTTATATAATTTGACTTATGAAAAGTGAAACGTGACATGAATGGGAAGAGTCCTCGAGCACAACTATGGAAATCGGTATATGCTGAATTTATATATGTCATTTTGAATTTGAAGAAAATGAACTTAAGGATTTTTCGGCAGATTGAGCACACAGTTGAAGATGTAGCTAAGAAAATTACTTGTATATGTTGTGTTCGAGCTACTGTCCCGACAAAAGAGTTACTGGATAGTTGTAACTTGTAGTGATGGTTGTTGCTTAGTAACTTGATTTGAGAAGCTAGCTGTATTGGTTAAGTTTCAGCTTTGTAATGGTACTATTTTTGGTGATTAATAAAATTATGAATTACTACCAAAAAAAAGAGAACATGGATGGAGTACTTCCTTAATTAGATGTTTGATTTCAAGTTATGAATATAAAAAAATATTTAATAAAAAGCGTTATTCCTAACTATGAACTGGTTATGGGCCCATTTAAGGCCTATGATCTCATCTGTACTAATCTGCAATAAGCCCAGCTTCTTCCTAAACGTTATAAGCCCAGTGAAACTAGTGTACTCTTTCACTTCATCAATGTACCAATACTGTATTTCTCAGCAATTTGTATCTTAAAAAAAAAAAGTGATAAGCTTCTCTCTTGACTGATTCTAATTTCTCTCTTAAAAACCATCAAACATTTTAAGGATTTGAACATTTTCATGTATTGTTTTGTTTTCAAAAAGATTGGTATAGAAAGGAAAGGAAAGCAATCAAACATTCCCCTATGGATTTGTTTATACTTGCATTCTTTTCACTATTATTATTGAATAAGGGGTGTCAGATGACGAATTTGATTGCGATTGAGCATGTTCAAATAAACTGAACTAATAATTGTATGTACTCATAAAAAGTTGCTTACATTGAAATAAACTGAAATAAAATAAACTTTAAAACCAGTGTGAATGAGGCAACACTAACACTCATAGTTTTATTAATTCTAGAATATCATGTCTTTTAACAAAACGTTTGTATATTACTATATTTTTAAAAAACTTTAAAAAGATAACAAGGCATGAGGTGCGGAAAACTTCTGATTAATAAATTACGTAGTCAGCACCCAACAAAGTTGATGGCATGACTCATAGAAGTTCAAACAGTTGATATTTAGTGTGTGCTATTGTTTAAGAAAAGAATCACTCTAATTTAATTCTTTTATTGGGCATTTTAGATTTAGGTAGGTATGTGCATTGGTCGGTTCGGTTCGGTTCAATTTTATATATTATTAGTTCGGTTTATCGGTTTTTAATTTTTAAATATGTTAAACCAATAACCAAATCAATAAAATATTTTTTATCGATTTTTAGTTCTTAAAGGTTCGATTTTCGATTTAATCGATAAGAAAATATTCATAAAATAGAAATAGTAGTAACTAACATGAAAAATAATTGAACCTTTGTTGCAACCAAAAATCCTACATAATGTATTTTAATTTACAAGAAGTTTTAAGTTTGAACTAAATATTGTTAGAAGAAATTAAGAGTGTATAATTGAAATAATAGATTTGTTAATTGGTAGAAGTTAAAAAGAAATTAAGAGAAATATATAATAAGTCATATATATATATATATATTCTTATTGGGTTATCGGTTTACTCAATAACCCAATAAGAAAAAATCGAACCGAGCCAATAACCTAATAATTTTTTTTGACAAAACTATTAACAAATCGTTAACCCAATAACTCAATAAGAATAAATTAATAATATTTTTATCAATTCAATTTATCGATCAATTTGATTTTTGCACACCCCTAAATTTAGGGAATAAACGTGGTGTATTCAAAATGAATTTCAACTTTTCTTGAAACATTAAAATATAAAAGGCATCGTTGAAGAATAATTAAGCAGTGTGAAAACGCGGATTTTTGGTGGGTCTTAGCACATGTGCCTAATTAATTAGGAATTTGTAGTGGGTGGAACTGGATGGCGTGTTGTCCTAACAAGAATACTCTCAAAATCCTAAAAAGTTATGAGAGAGTGGCAAGGGCAAGCATTCATTCATTCATTCATTCAGAGCTCTCATATTCAAGCTCGGAGTATAGAATCACCTTTGACAGAAAGTGCTTTATGTTAATAGTAGGATTTTTCAGCTTAAATTTAAATTAATCGAATTCCAATATGAATATAAAAAAAATAAGTAGGAAATTGGAATAAAAAAGTCATAACAATATTATTCAATTTTCTAAGAACTTAAGATCTCTCTCTTTTTTAAAAAAAAAAAAGACAAGAGGGCGATTGATGATGATTCGACTCCTACACAACTATGACGCAAAAAGTAGATCAAAGGAATTAAAATTGTCGGGCACCATTATGTTTAATTGTTAACCAAGGGTCCTTATTAACTTTACAAAAATAGAAAACGTTTGTGTATATTTTACGCTTTCCAAATTAGATTTAATAAAATTTTAATTAATACGTTGTTGCGGTTGTTATCGACTACAAATGCTATTCCTGTCAAATTGGGGGATCATATAATTATGTGGTTCGAGAAAAGGAAAGAAAAAAGATAGTAGTACTCCATTTGAAAAATAATTGGTCAGAATTGTTGACGTAGTAGGACCCAAGACTTATTCAATCCCTTTCGGCCCATCTTCCCCCTTGCCTGTAACAAAGTGTAAAAGTAAGCTTTTTCATTTTTAATTTTTATATAGCCTAGCTGTACGTTACTTCGCTGTTCCCTTCATTTTAAAGTTTGTTTTATGCTATAAATAGCCAGCCACCTATACGTTGCGCTCTTTCATTATTCTCCGCGTTTATTTCCCATCTTTCTTTAAGAAAACTGCTCAAAAGTAACCTACCACATTCAGATTTGGTATGATCTCTCTTCTCTTTCCCTCAATTGGGTTCCTCTTTTTATGTTTTTTGTTGCAGTTTTTATGTGTATTCGTGTTTGTTTTTTTCCACATCTTTATCAATGGAGTAATGCTCTTTCTTACGGTTCCTTTCTTTCACATTTTGTTGCAGTTTTAGGTGTTCCCTTTTTGGTACGTGCAAGATTGGTGTTTTTATTTTTAATTAAATCTTTTCCTTGTTTTTACTTTGGAGTTTCAATAAGGATATATATATATAGTTTCAGTGAGTAGTTTGTTTCAGATTTCGTTGCAGTTTTAGAGTATTCTTGTATGTTTTGGCCAAGATAGTCTTTTTACTCCCTCCGTTTCATTTGTTTGTTTGTTTTTACTTTGGACGGAGTAATTTGAATATTGTGGTTTTAATCATAGATACGTAAAAAAAAAATGTTTAATCTCGTGGTCTTAAACATGTTATGTGAGAAGTTAGAATTAACGAGTTTCCAAAAAAAAAATAAAGAGAAGGAAAATGACATTCTTTTTAATCAGCGGAGTATCTTCTAGTTTTGTTGATCTTCCCCTTTTTGTTGTGGTAATGTGATTGAATGGCTTGTCCCTTTGTATCATTGTGTGGTAAAGATTCAGTGTTTACAAGGACTGATCTTTTTCCTGGCCTGTTTCTTCCCTTTTTTTAAAAGCAAGAGTGGTTAATGATGAATAGACTATTACCAATGTTGTGGAGATGGTCGGTTAAAGAGGAATACACTCTGGTGCACTGTTTGATTGTTAACTCTTGGATGATGTTCTCTTATTTTTTTTAAGATCAAGATTGAATTTTGATCAACAGCTAATGAAAAATGATATTCAAGTTAATTGAGGCTCCTGGTAGATATAACATCAGTTTTTGATTCTTTCCAGTTTTATCAGAAGGAGGGACATCCAATAAAAATTCATTTCTTATAATATGCTAATTAAGCAGAGTATTAAGCTTTTGAATTAAATTCTATTAGTAATTCTTATGAAGCTGGAGAAGCCATGTTTGAGGTTTTAGATCTTTTCCGTTATTATCTGGACATTTTAGTCTCCCTTATGTTGATTTGCTCGTGATAATAGTTAGTCAATCACCATAGAACCAATACCAAAGACGCTTCTTTTGCAGTTGTGTTTATTCCTCCCAGTCCTTTCGTGGGAGCGGATTCCTATTAGAGGAGCTTAAGGCATGCATCTTTCTATTGTTGTGGAGGGAACAAGTATTATCAGTTCTATAACTCATGAACTCCAATTTTAATTGAGATTTATCCGATCTCTCAATAGCCTTATCGTCTATACTTTAGGAGAGTTTCGACAGCACTTGTATCTAATTTGTGTGTCAAATTCTAATTTCGATGTTTATATTGTTTTAGATCCTTTAGAACAAAATGGAGCATGAAGACAGTTACAAGCGAGTTTTGGAGCCAAAATACGAGTGCCTTCTCTTTGGTAAGTCTATATATCCGTTATATGTTCTCCTTATAAAGGAAGACTGCCTTGTGTATTTATTTCTAAAAATGTTTCTACCTCAATTTTCAGATGTTGATGATACACTTTATCCTCTAAGCTCTGGTATTTCTGCACAATGCACGAAGAATATCATTGGTAAATTGTAGTTCTCTTTAAATTGATATTTCCTTGAATAATTGCTTCCTAGATAAATGTTTGTTGGATCGGATGATCAATAATCTTCCCACTTAAATGTTTGTTTAGATTATATGATTGAAAAGCTTGGCATTGATGAGACTAAAGTTCCAGAAATGTGCATAAGCTTATATAAGGAGTACGGAACAACCATGGCTGGTCTCAGGGTAAGATTGTTGCTTGTGTAAATCAACTCTGCACAGTTAGTCTGGGCTGTTCATATGCTAAATTTGGTATTCAATTTTTTCAGGCCATTGGTTACGACTTTGATTATGACGACTACCATAGGTACCACTTCTTCTCTATGTTTCCTTACACGTCCCTTTATACTGTTTTTGAATGAGAAGTAGCTTATCCGATCTTTCATTTACAGTTTTGTACATGGGAGACTACCTTATGAACTTTTAAAGCATGACCCTGTTCTGAGGAATCTTTTGCGCAGTTTGCCTGTTCGGAAAGTTGTAAGTCACATATACTTTTTCCATAGCACTACAAACAAGCCAGTACCTTAATGACCGTATAGTCTTTGTAGGACAATGTTGATGTAATGTGCATACTTGTGATTGAAACAGATATTTTCAAATGCAAATGAAGCCCATGTGGCAAAAGTTCTGAGCAGGCTGGGATTAGAGGACTGCTTTGATGATATCATATGCTTTGAGACTCTGAATCCTACCAACAACGACAACAAAAGCAATGTTGGTGAGTCTGTTGACCAATCTAGTTTCATTCACTCTTGTGACGTTTCAAATATATTGACTAATACGAGATACTGTTTCTCCTTCCAGAATCCCCTAGGTCTCTTATTGTTTGCAAACCCTTCGAAGAAGCCTATGAACAAGCCTTTAAAATAGCTAATATTAACCCTCAGAAGACGGTACATACTTAGCCTTGATTTCTGTATTTCCGTCTTTAAACAATTTATCTGAATTCTAACCTAATCCTTTTATCTTTCTGCTTTCCTCAGCTGTTCTTTGATGACTCAGTCCGTAACCTTCAGACTGCTAAGCTCACGGGCCTTCATACTGTGTGGGTAAGTTGAATTACTTGACTTTGGGAGCCGCAAAAGTAAAAAGAATCTCACTTTCCTCCTCCTTAATTCTTACTAATATGACGTGAATTTTCACTTATTTGGTATAGGTGGGTGCCTCACATAGAACAAAAGGTATAGATAATGCACTAGAAAGCATACATAACATGAAGGAAGCATTACCGGAGTTATGGGAGGATGTTAAACCAGACATTCGTTACTCAGAAAAGACTGCAATTGAAGTGAGAGTTTAGTTGTGTAATCTCACAATAAAGACAACCATAGTAGTATTTATATAATTTTTTACTTTCATTTTCTTTTTTCTAGTGTCCTCTTTTGTCCGTTAACCTGAATAAACGTCGTTTCACTGGTTTCAGTCCTCTAGCTTATATTATTATTGCTTAGTGGATGTGAAATTTCTCATGTGGCTATAGCTGTAATAACTTCTCTTAGAAGTAAGTTTTGGCATGTAAAGCCAATGATGGCTGCTGGAACATGTTTGAATATAAGTATTTTCGTTTGTGACTGACTTTCAATGCAACCACCTTTCATCTTCAACGTCTTGCTTCAGTTTATTTATCCTTCTTTTTTTGTTGAATTGATTTCTGGAGTCCCATAAATGTCAAAGCGTTTATTATTATGTCTTGTTAATTACCACAAGCCTCAGCATGTTGAAAGCCATATTTTGGTCTTTGTGTTTTCCCTCTAATATTGGTCCCAATTCAAAGAGTGTATATGTATACAATCGAGCAGCAATTAAAGAAGGAATGCCTGTAATGAAAATAAGATTATTCCAAATGCCACTGATATGGTTGAACTATAGAGTCCAAAGCTACAAAGTCCAACAGACGATGCAAATCTCCATGCTGATACTATTGTTGATGGATGTTGGAAAAGTTCACAAGCTTATAGCTTTATGAACTAAATCGTGTGAATGCTTCAAACTTTAGCAACATGTAGTTCTAGCCAATCGAGAATCGACATGGACTCAAACACAACACTGATTGAAATAATGTAGTAGGGATTTAATAGTCAAGAAGGTCACCTCACATCAATGATATTTCATGCGTAATCAAAGATGACAGAAGAAAAAGATGTGCAAGAACTCTAGGGGTGTTATACTGTTAAATGTCAAATTTCTAGCTTCCAGTGTTGCAATTCATTTGAAGCAAACATAAGCAAAGGGAGACCACGTAAGTGCCAGCACTCATGATAGAATCAAATAGTTCAGTTTGTTAAAATATTCCGAATGATCAATTATCAACAGGTTCCCCACAAGAGAGAGCATATATAACTCTGCCTTTCCATCCTTGCAGCATCCAGTTGCCATCTTCATCCACTAAAAAGTCCTTATGGTATTGCAGTTGCACCTTGGCCCTCACTTCGTTAACTATGTTCGGTTCTAATGGAATCTGCCTAAAGCCAGCTCTCTAGTTTCTTAACTGCCATTGCTTATACGGTTCTGGCCTCTCAACTCTTGCAGTACCTTCCCAAGCCACAATGTTCATGATTTCCTTCCCGAAATTCACCTTCTCAAACAGCAATCTCTCTTGATTTTCACGTGGTACAGTTGCCTCCATCATGTCAAACAGAGAAGAGTAGTGGAATAGTGCCTCTTTAAATCGAGTTTCAAAGAAACTTGAGTTATGTGTCCCGTTAATGATTCCATGAAGGAAAACATCAGGCTTTATTTGCTTAATCAATCTTAGAACATCATCCCTTGGACTGTTTTCGCTTGCTGTTTCATCAGGCACATATATGAGCCGGTATAAGCAATTAACAACAAGCATCTCACTTTTGTTTATCTTGAGATCATTTAGCTGGATAGAATCCCATTTCTTAGCTATAGCATTATACTCAAAAGGGACATTAAATCTCCTGCAATACTTAGCTAGTTGACGCCCTGTCTCCTCAACTCTTTCTGCTGGTCTGAATCCAGGTTGTGGAAAGTCTATTCCTGTAATCCGAAGTATTGGAGGTCCTGATGGCCTAAGGGAAATCCCCTGAATGAAACATGGCCACTGGAAACCATACAGAATACCAAAATCAATTATGTGTATACTTGTTGCTTCCCTCGTCAGCATCCCAATTGACTCGCCAGCAAATATGTTAGACAAAGCTGTAACATACACCTGAAACAAAGGCGAACGAAGGATCTAAAGTCAGTAAGTTCAGAATGACCGCAAACTTATTATATAGTACATGTTCAATAAACGTCCTTTTTTGGCATGTGTGCGTAGTTATAGCAATAGATTCAGTTGAACCTGCTTCTGACCTGAAAGGCTTTTAATATGTCTGCAGCAGTTATTGTCCTCATTGCAAAAGCTGCATACAGTTCTATTCCAGTGCCAGCCAAACGAGCCTCGAGAGCATCAGCAAAGTAGTGTGCCATTCTTTCTGTTGCTTCACCATATGGCGCTTCAGCTTTTCATGGGCAATCCTAGTATCATAATTTGCCACAGCTTGTGCACACTGAGTTAACAGCCTCCACAAATCTACTACATTCGCGGTGACTCATTCTGCACCACCTTGTGGCCTTCCTGATACCAAACGGTATCTAAATGAGCACAAAACAGTCCGCAAACTCACAAACAGTCCACACGCATAAGACATTAAATGGAAACAACAAACACAAACTTAAACGATAAAGAAGATAAGTAACTTAACGCAAGGATAACTCATAATGGAGCAACTAAAGAGTGTACTAATACTCTAAAACCTCTACAAAATAACTTAACAAGCACCACGTTCTTATGGAACACAAGAGGAACTCGATTCACTCAAGCACTCACGTTTCTAGCCGTTTCACAACACAAATGGAACCTTTCACTTGTGATGTTCAAAGTTGGTGGTCTACTCTCTTCTTGAGAGGAAAATGGTGTTTCAATGTTACAATGTTCATTCAAAATAAGCTAAGGAGTGCAAGACTAAAAGGATCCTATAAATAGTCTATTACAAAAGTCATGAGGAAAGGACCCTTCTACCCTTAATGAAAGGGGTGGGTTTGGGATGCAAAAGTGGACAGCTTTGGTGTGTTTTGTAACACCTAAGGAAATTCCTCACATGTTAATGCATATACTCCTTTGGGTGGCTCCAATACGTCCATTTTCATAAACGTGTCTTGAAGCCTTTGTAGTTCCCGAGCTTGACTCCTAGTGATTGGTCTCGAGCCCATGATACCCGTATCACTTCCTCGCTTTGGTATTCTTGATTGAACATACAGTGGCTTCTTACACTATTGAACCACCAGCATTCTTACAACACGGCGGATTGCTATAAAATCCAGGATTCCTGGAAGGACAAAGAAGTGTTGTATCATACACCTCTGTCTGATCTAATTCCTCTACACAACTTGCCAAATACTTTCTACTACTTGTCCCTCCTACAGAGTCACTAAAATCCTCATAAAATCCTCATAACGCTAAGGGTATTTTTGACCCTTTTTCCGTACAATAATTCACACAAGTATGTTGAATTAATTGTTGATCTACATAAAGAGCATCATAAAATGATTTCTCTGTAGCTTGTAGAGCTAAAGAATCATGAAGCATACAAGACCTATTCTCCAAGTCCTCCTCCTCTTCCATAATAAGCATATTGTTTATGTAATTAAGGACTCCATCAAAGTAATCACATGCCAGAGATGAGTGATTATTTGATTCCATTTCAAGAATAAAAACTGTTCAAAAGATTTTCATCTAATTACATTATTATTATTATGTGGTACATTGTTTCTTTTTTTCAGACAAATGATGAATAGTCAGTACACTTATTTTGCAGCCTCACTTTCTTGGAAACACAGGTAGAATAGCCTTGTCACTTGGGTTGAATCGTAGCCGCCCTGAGCTGACTATTATTTTCAATATGTTTAAATAACCTCGGGTAGAAATGCAAGTAAAACCGTGTTCGATAGACCAGTCGGCCCTTCCCGGATTCCGTGGGAGTTTTAGAACACGGACTGCCTTTTTATATGTCTATGTTTAAAATTTTGATGTGAGAAAACACTTATACTAGTACGTTATTTAAAATCAATTGCAACAAATATTTATAATAATACGTGTAAGTTTGTAATGTGAAAGAAAGTGAAAAACATTTTAGAACTGATTAAATTTATATTTAAACGTGTGCACATAACTGTCATCGAACCATCATACCACTTGTTATAACTAACACTTTGATTTTGATGAAGCATATTTGTTTACTCTGAAAAAGAAAACTGATTATTCATAGTAACCTACTAAAAATAATTTTTATTAAGGATATACTTATGTGACAGAAATGTGAAAATACATATCATGATGGATCACGGATCACCTCACACTTTAACTCAAGTTTGTTTAAGAGGAAGTGTCTAAAATGGAATATTTTGACATGAATTAGAGTGTATAATCAAAACACGTTTGAGTTCAAGTGTAAAAATGAAAATGGAGAAATAATATGTGTTTGGCCTACAATTATTGACGTGGGATGTAATCATTTCATAATTACGTTATTGGTTTGACCATCTAGATAGTAAAAGCATCAGAGAAAATGACAATCACAAAACAAAAAGCGGCATACGATGTTGGAAGATAGTGGTATTTTACACTTACGACTCAATTATTAAATCAAAAAACAAAGTACTATGATGTTTTTTAAAAAAATTCCAAACGTCAATTCTATGTCAAGCTAAATTGACAAAACTATAGCAACAATCAAATTATGGACCAGCTTCGTTCCCCCAACAACTAAAATCTCTTCATTTCCATATGAGGCTGCCAAGGCCTACAAATCCAAATAAATGTTGTTAATGATGGTATTTGAGTCAAGATGTTGACACCACTTAATATTTATCGTTTTAGTTGTGGATGAAGTATAAGATTGAGTGTTTTTATTTCAATAATTTAGAGGCCGTTTGGACATAAAAAATATTCCCTTTTTTTTATTTTTTTTTTTAATTTATTAAAATTGTGGTGTTTGGCCATGAAAATTTTAAAAATTATTCCAAAATTATTTTCTGAAAAATGAAAATAGATTTTTGTTGTCTTCACTATTTTTCAACTCTTATTATTATTACATATAACCTCAATTTTTTAAATTTTTACACAAAGCCCTCATAATGTTTAAAAGTTCTAAGTGTTTAGTCACTGATGCAATCAATGATGATTTTTTTTCATAATTGCTGATTGAACAGTGATTAATACAACAATATCACCATCTTTCGGCTTAGATTGCATCTAAGATATTTTTGCATTATCTTTCTTCAATTTTGTTTTGCATTATCTTTCTTCAATTTTTGCATTATCTTTCTTCAATTTTTGCATTTCGGTTGATTGAACATGTTTGCATTATCTTTCTTCAATGGAAAAAATACATAAAGTTGCATATTTAAGTATTAAATTACAAAAAATAACAATACTTTTATCAAATTACATTTTGTAGCATATGTATTTGTATTTTTGTAGCAACAATTTGCAAAAATACATATCGATCATAAGGGCAGTAAAAATCATATGTATTTGTATTTTTGTAGCAGCAGTTTGCAAAAATACAAAATACAACTTGCTATATTATGTAATTATGAAACTGTTGCTATGAAACTCATAATTAAGGAGATAAGTATGCTATTTCTGAATTTTTCAACAGCTTGAGTTAATTTTTGCAATTGGGAAAACTGAAAAGTTATTTGAGAACAAGCGAGGACCTAGTGAAGATCCAAATCAAAAAACAAATGATGCGTCTAATAATGCTTCTTAACAAATGATCCAAATCAATCATTTTATCTCATGTAATTCTGATGCTTGTTAAGAGAGTCATTAGTTGTCAATCTTTGTTCTCGAGTGCTATTTTCTTCGTTAATGCAAACTTGGTTCGAGTAATGAAAGTATCTATATATAAAAATCACATTTGGTTGTATGTTAGTAGGTAAATTAGTAGTTGAGTGATGTTGATAGTCTTTAAAAACTAAGGGCATAAAATCATATTTAAAAAAGATTTTTTAAAAGTCTTAAAAAATCTTTCAACTCCAACTTCAACTTCAAAAATTTTTAGTTTTCATGGTCAAACGGCTACTAAACTTATGTAACAGTTCACGTAATTCCATGTATGGTATATTTAATTTGAGAAGCCACCATTTTTTAAATTTGATTTTCAGTTCACGTAATTCCATGTATGGTATATTTAATTTGAGAAGCCACCATTTTTTAAATTTGATTTTCATTTTACTTGTTATTTTTGACAAATAAAAAAACAAAGAATCATATTTTAATCTTAACATTAATTAGTTATTACCAGGGATAACATGGTAAATTTGAACGGAGGGAGGGAGTACATTCTAAGAATATTCACATGTCTTGGCTACTTTTTTAAATTACTATGATCATCTTGATCAAATTCTTTTTGGGGGATAATCATGGCGTCCGAACCAGCTTGTCTGCACCTTGATTAATTCTATCGGATATCTGTCACTCCTCACCAGCAACAAATACCAGATTATTCTATCCATCAAGGCTAGAACAGATAGGAAGAGATCACCTAGTGTTCTTGTCATTTTGAGAACATAATCTTGATCAAAATTCAAATCGAAAGATATACCTAATACCCAAATCTTGTTACACACCAGCCAAAAAAAATAATATTGAACTGCCAAGAGAAGTAAAGTTGCAATTTCAAGATTAGCAAAGACTAATCCTTTCTAGAGCCAGCATTATTATGTACAGAATTAGCTAGAAAACACATTGTTTTTGGCTACATAGCAGGACATCCCTATGAACTAAGTTTGACCAACAAGCATGTCTTCAGATACTTCTATGCTGGCACCCAACACGAGCTAGCACATACTACTCGACCTTTCCAACCCTGTAACATCCATTTACCATCCTCGTCAAACACAAAATCACGGTGGTATCCCGCCTTCACCTTGCACCGTAACTTCTGCATGAGTTGTTCGTTTAAGGGAAGAAGCTTGAATCCAGCCCTCATGTTGCGGACCTGCCATTGCTTGTATGTCTCGGGCCTCACAACCCTCTCGGAACCCTCACAAGCAATGACATTCATTGCCTCACGTCTATAAAATTCTTGTTCAAAATGCAACCTCTGCTGATCATCACGGGGTAAAGTAGCATCAAACATGTCAAAGAGAGTTGAGTAGTGGAAGAGGGCCTCCCTGAAGCGAGTGACAAAGAAGGGTGCACTGTAGGATCCATTGATTACAGCTTGCACAAAGATATCCGGATTCATTTTTCTAATTAAGCTCAGAACAGCATCCCTTGGACTGTCCAACACCACCGTCTCATCCAGCAGGTTCTCAAAACGAAAAAGACAGTTCACAGCAAGAGTCTCACCACTTACAAGTTCCAAGTCCTCAATTTTGATATCCTCCCAATTCTGTATTGCTATGGCATTATATTCAAATGGTACATTAAAGCGCTCACAGTATTTTGCCAAGCGGCTCCCTGTCTGTTCTAAGCTTTCTGCTGGCCTGAAGCCAGGTTGGGGAAGGTCTATTCCAGTAATGCGAAGCTTTGGAGGCCCATCAGGCATCTGTGAGAGAAGCTGGATGAGTATTGGCCACTGGAAACCATATAGTATACCAAAATCTATGAGATGCAATGTCCTGGCATTTGATGCTGTGTGGAAGATCATCTTATTAGCAAAGAATATTGATATTTTCTTGAACGGGCATGCAGAAAGGTAAACCCCATATGCTTTTAATTTCTCAGCAGCAGTGATCTTTTTTGGAGCAAGGGCAGCATATAGTTGAGTGCCAGTGCCAGCCAACCGGGCTTCAATTCCATCAGCAAATACACTGGCCAGCCTTTGGTATGCATCACCAACAGGAGAACAATGCTGCCTGATCTGCTTCAGCTGTTCATACGGTGTCCTGCGGTCGTCAGCAGCAACAGATTGTGCACAGCTAACTAAGAGAGTCCTTAGATCCACAGCTTCGGTTTTAGTCCCTTGTTTCTTAGCACGAGTTTTTCCACCATTTGATCCATGTGCTTGTCCATTCTGATCTAAACTCTTGTCTACCGCCATTTCTGACTTGACATCACCACATATTGTCTCGCCTTTATCTGTACAAAGCAGAACCCTGTCAAACATCTCTGATAACTCAACCTCCTCCTCCACATATATTGCTGATTGTTTGTTGCTCCTTTCATCTTCATAATCACTGTCCTCGGGATACTGATGCTTTCTTCCTTTCGTGTCATTAGGTGAGTGATTCCTCTCATCCTTCTCTGCCTTGACCACCGCCTCTTTGTTCACTTCTTCCACCTTTGGAGGAAATGTATATTTATCCAAATCAATGACAAATTGACTAACATTTGGAAGGAATTTATTAGCTTCCTCCATCCCTCTCTTGAATTGTAACATAGACTCGCTATCAGTAAACACGTTTGAAAGGACATTAGGATTTAAAAGAGAGTCCATATGGACATTCAGGTTAGTAGAGTTGTTTAAAGAAACATGGGACCTCGCTGAGTTACTCTGCAGCAAAGGTTGGGTGGAGTACTCTGATGGACTCCTCCCAAAAGGCAACCTAGACTTGCCAGGATCAACAATCCAGTGAGGATCGGTGGAATTACTGTGGGTATTGCTACTACTTGTACTATGGTCACTGTAAGTCTGGAAAATGCTGTCCGGGCTAGGGCTTTCTAACTGATGGTCAACATAATATGGAGTACGATAGGGTGAAGGAGGGTAAGTCTTGCCAAGTGCTTCATATAAGGACTTCTCAGCAGCTTTTAAAGCCAGCGGATCATGAAACATGCTCGGTTTATCTTCAATATTCTCCTCCATAAGTATCTGGTTTAGGTACTTGAACAGAGAATCCGAATCGTGGTCATCTGGAGAGTCCACTTCCGAGCTGACGTTTGGGGATGGAGCAAAATTACCAATGTCTAGGCTTGAGGCAGTGTATGGGACACCAAAAGCTACATAGTCATTGTAATAACTTTGAGGAGGATTCAGTGAACCCTCAAAGCTAGACAAATTGATCTGATCATCGAACTCGAAAGTGTATACAGGATCAGGCAACGGAACGAATCGAGGATCCATAATAGTTGTGTATAAACAATCTACAGAAAGAAAGAAGATAAAATAAAAAGGGTCACAAAGGGGAGAAAAGGGATGAAACAGGCATTATTGGGTTGAAATAAACAATGAGAATATACTAGAATGAGCATATATTGAAAAATTATACACGCTAATATCAATATAAAACATCAAAACAATAGAAAAACTAGAACCCTAAGATATTGCAAAAGCTTTAATTTAATGGCCACATTTAAACTAACTATTGAAATTATTTTTGAAAAAAACAACTTTTTTCCAACTTCATCTCTGGAAAGATCCAATAATAAACAGCCAAAAGGCAAAAAAGTTACTAATTTTCCTGAGACTACTAACATGAAGTAACTTATAGAGATACAAATTTATTAAGCACAAAAATCATCCGTGGAAAACATAAATACTAATATAACTACATATCCAGTGTAATCGGGGACTCGGGAGGATAGAATGTACGCAAACCTCACCACTACCTTAGCTGTTCCCGAACATAAATACTGATCTAAAACCCATTAGTGACAATAAATAAATAAATAAAACACCAACAATATCACCTATTGATTCAAATCAAAGAACAAAAAGTATGACTCAAAATGGACACACGAAAATAACAATAATAATAAAAAGAAAGATAAAGAAGCACAGAATATGAAAGAAAAGAAGGAACAAGGATCCAATCTGAGTTGCAAATGAAAGAGAACACAAACCCAAAACATAACACCATGTTTTTCTTCGTTTCTTGGTAACTTTGAGGGTTTTTTTTTTTTCAAAAAAAAAAAAAAAGGGACATCTGAAAAACATAATATAAACAAAAACCTAATTCAGAAATGAAGAACAAGCACAAAAATCTCAACTTGAAAAGCAAAAACACCACTTTTTTTTTTCATGTACATACCTTAGGAGTAAACTGAACTGAACTGAACTGAAGAGATGACAAGCAAAATAAAGGCAGGCGCTCTTTCACTTTGTTTTTGAAGAGAAACCAAAAGGGGCTAAAGATGCAAAAAGTATCGAGCAAAAATGATGCACACGAGTCAAGGCTGCGCCAAGAAAGAAAAAGGAACCTTCTGTGAAGGAGAAGCAAAGAAAATGAAAAAGAGGAAGTGTAAAAACTGTGATGATAGATATAAAAACTTGACGGGTCGACCCGCTAACCGACAGTCAACCATGGGTCATGGATTTCATCAATCCGGGTCATCTTCTTTCTTTGTCCGTCTCTGTCTACTGTGAGAAGCTGATTGGTGTTTTTTTTCTGATTTCACACTCCCACTTTGCCCTTTAAAACGACTATATGGCGACTCTATTGATGACAATTGGTAGGGACAAAAAGGTAAGAAGTTACGAAATTCTTGATATTTTTATCAATTTTTACTAATTTATCATGATTAAACTATAAAATATGATAAATCTATAATCTATAATCTATATTTATATCTATAATATATTAAAAGTGTGAATATCTTTAGAAAAGTGATTTAAACTTTTTGTGTTTAAAAATTTTCATAATAGACAAAACTGTCATTTACCATTTTATTAAATTATTATTTAATTATTTTGTAATATTTTAGGTACCCTATTAATAGTTGGTTATCAATCTTTTCTTATTTAAACATAACTAAAAATACTATTAATTTTTAATTACTAATTCATATTTGAGGAACTAATAAATTAATCTTTTACATCTGTCTTTTTCTTATAGTGTCAAATTATATTTTTTAAATAAATATTACATTTATTTCAACTGAATGGCTATTTTTTAATAATTTTATTTCTTTATATATAATTATATTTATCAATACGAAACACACGTGTAAAACACATACATTTGACTAGTATATATATATATATATGTGTGTGTGTGAATGTCATTTGGTTTTGAGGTATATATAAGAAATAATAATTGAAATAAAATATAAAATTATTTTATTTTATATTTAGTTAGAGGTATTAGTTAGCTCCGATATTATTTATTCCATCATTTATATAATAATAAAATTTTATATAAATGTTGGAATAACTAGTATAACTAATTTCGAAATCGATCATACTGAGATAATTTATATCCAATCAAACGGCCCATTAATGGTAGGTGTTAATTCCTTGCATCAGAGTCTAGTTCTTATATATGGAAAAAAAAATAAATTATTAGTGTTATACTAATAAATGTATCTGCCTAACAAATAGGTTTTATGATACCTTTTATGGATGATTTATTGTGTTGTTATAAATATCAAATACAGATAACAATTTTACTTAATTAATAAAATGGAAATTATTAGATGAATTTCTTTTTATTGGATGAATTTAAATTATGAACAATGATAATCTAAAAAGGTTCTATATTTTCTGTGAATTATAATATGCGGATAAAATTATTTTTTACTATTTTTTCAAAATATTAGTTATCTTTATAGATGATAAAATGTAGGGCATCAGAAAAGTTATGCATAAAAAGAGATGGTATATCTAGAAAATACTCTTATTTAAACTAGCTTAATAAAAGTGATTCAATGTGTTGTATTGACATTTTATGATGCACATACCATTGTGTCTCTAATATTGAAATACTATACACAGAGAAAAGCAGATGATATATATCCAGCTCAACAAATCTAAAATTATACAGGAATTTGAGGAATCAAAAAGCAAATATCAACACAAAAGGTAGCAAACAACACCAATCACAAAGAATAAATTAGAAGCACACACAAAAAATCAAATAAGTAAAATAACGTACAGATTCATTCAGAACCCTAAGGCCAATTTTGGGGCACTTCGATATTCATTAAATCCGATACATACTAGATATAATTATACAAAAAATATATAAAATTGGTATAAGGTTTAGAAAAGCACCCAGTAAACTCAGAAATAGATGTGTGTTTTAGTTTCCATGCAAAACTTTAATGTTTCAACGTCATTACTAATATGTGAGTTCAAATCTCTCGGACGCTCACGATTCGTAAATCCTTGATCCGGCACTTGATAAGTAACGTTTGGTACTCATTTGATATAAAGACTGATTCTATTAAGTGCTAAATGAAAAACATAGCTCAACAACAACCCCATAATAATGACTCACAAAGACTCAAAAAGGAAAAGCAACATGAAAAGAATAGTTCACTTACTAGATCTCTTCAAGTCTTAACTTTCGATTGGAGACAAGATCAGGAGACTTTACAGAAACCCTTCACGGAACTTTCGAGATTCTGATTTTTCTTTTACTTTATGGGTGTGTTTGGTATGATGAAAAATATTTTTCATGGAAAATGTTTTCTTGGAAATTGTTTTTCCTGGAAAATAAGTTGGTTTTCTACTTATTTTCTCATGTTTGGTCGGTGAGTGGAAAATATTTTTCGAAAAATACTTTATGGTGTTTGGTTGGTGAGTAGAGACTATTTTTTAGAAAAATATTTTCTAGTGTTTGATTGGTGAGTGAAAAAATATTTTTTTAGAAAATACTACTAACTGTTAGCTGGTATAGCAGTGCCTCAAGCAACTCAACAATTTGTAAGAACTAATTTAATCATAACAAATAATATCAATATCGTATACTAAAATATTACAATCACTAAATTTAAGCAACTATTAATTAGTAAATATAGAAGAAACTTTTCAATATTTTGTCAGGAAAATCTCAAGATACTACAATCAATAGAAATATAACTGATACAGGAATAATCACGGATATGGACTTAGGAGAATGCGTGTTGGATCCGAGTCTTGGCATGTGCAATTGAAGTGTAAAAGAGACCCAGAATGCACCCAAATCAGCCTATAAATTACACTAGATGGGTGCCCACTCTTTGAAGGATCTTTTGGTCATTTTAACTTATATTTTGTAATAGCTATAAAAGGAACATTGTAGGGTTTTAGACTTAGTTTATTGATGATGTTGTAAGTCTTAAGACATTGGAAAACACAAGTCCTCTCTTCTCTTTGGAGGCAAAATCGAAACTAGGATACAACAATACGGTGGATTCTCTTTTGTTGTTGTTTGCTTGGAAACATTGATGCTTGAGAGGTGGATTCTGATCTTGTGTCTTTGTAAGAGATAGGTTTATTGTTGTGTGTAGTGTTAAGGGTCCAAGATTGTCCATTCTTGGGTTCTTAAGATTATACCTTCATGTGGTCTATCTATTTATCCTTTTACCTTCTTGTAATCTTGTTTATTGTTTGTGTTGTAATCTTATGTTCTTGTTGTTATTGTTAAATCCGAATCTTGTGTCTTCTTTTTTATCATCTTGTGTTCATCTTGTTTTTGTTGTTGTTGTTGTTTTGGTGTTAAAATACACATTGTATCTTGTATTCTTCTTGTTGATAGCGAATCCGAGAGTGGTTTCCATCTTGGTCCTCGGTTCCTTAAGATTGTGGACTAATTTGGAGTGTATTTTGTGCCTTCCATTGTCATTCTTGTATCATTTGGTATCAAAGCATGGCTTGATCTTATTCCTACAAGATCAATCTTGGGCTTGCTTGTTAGAAAATTAAAAAAAAATTATTGAAAAGCTGAAAATTTCAGAAAAATTGCAATTTGTCCATTGTTGTTGTCTTGGTTGAAATTGTGTTCTTATGGTGTTCTTGGCCGAGATTTGTTCTTGAGTCTAGGTCTAGGAGTATTTTACTTGTCTTGTATGTTTGTAGTGTTAGTTTTGTTCCTCACTAACATTTTGAGTCGATTCAAACTTGAGCTTGAATTGTTAATATTGTTGTTGCGAACAAAGTGTGGCCGATTGGATGTTGTTGTTGTTCTAGCCTTGACCGAGTTGAAGGCCTTGTGTTGTGATGGTGTTGTAGATCTTGAAAGGTTGTTGTTGTATTCTTGTTGTTCATCACACCCTTCACCTTTTGTAAAATCAAAAACACAACAAAAAGGGGACTTAGTCGGTTGTTGTTGTTATCCTTGTGGTCTTAGCCATTAGATTGTTGACCTTGTTTTGGTGGACTTGTTGTTCTTGGGAGATTGTTGTTGGTTGTTCTTGTTGTGGTTGTTGTGTTCTTGAAGTTTTTCACCATATTCATCACCATGTTAGTATTAAAGTGAACTTAGATCTTAAAAAGGTGAAAGACAAAGTGTAATACTTGTTAAGTCTTGAAAGACCCCCAACCACCAAAAGACTTTACATTACATCTCCACCACTTTTCCATAAAACAAAGGTCCATGTTTTAAGGAAAAGTACAAGTCAAGTCAAAGACTTTTGAGTCTTGAAATTTGAATTCCAAAGACTAGTTTGTATTTTCCTTCATTGAACAATTTTCACCAAAGTAAAAAATTATAGAATTGATCAAGACTTTCAAATTTGGAAAATAAAATTGTTGAGAATCGAGGCCAATCATGGACTGCCACATCACTAATTACTGTTCACCAACAAATTTTAAGATCAAATTTTGATCTTTTAGTTTCATTTTGTGTCTTTAGTTTCATTTGTTGATTCTCATACTAACCTACAAGCTAGTGACCAATTACTAGATTGTGAGTTAGTTCGAAACTGTATTTTTTTTTATGTGTCTTTACGTTTCTTTGTGTGTTTCATTCTTTTGCGTCGTTGTTCTCACTTGATTCACCTCTCAACAACTCTCGGAGTACAAGCAAGCTTACAACACTTGTGGGATTAAGTGTGAGGGATCCGAGAGATAAGAAATAAAAGAGATAGTGAGGATGTTTATGTATAACTAATGTGTTTTCTATTTTGTAGGTAACTCCTTTGACATAATGGACACCATTTTGGCCCACCTTGATGCTATTTTCCGAGAAATAGCTAAGGCGAATGCGGGTCTTGACAAATTGGTCTCGAATATGTCTACTATACTTGAGAGGTTAGATCGAGTGGAGAGTCGAAGGAACTCTCATGTTTCTACTCCCAAAGCTTTACCTCAAACGATCAACCCTCCAAGACCACCACTAAATGACATAGACATAAGTCAAGCCAACAAATATCCTCAAACCCGAGACCTAAATAAGTCACTTCCCCCTCAATTCGATCAAGTCCAACAAGAGGGACTTAGAAGCCAATTTCCTCCCAGCCAAGCTCCACAACCGAAGCCCCACTTACCAAATCATTCCTCTCAATCGAAACTCCACTTCACCAAAATCGATATATCCATGTAGAGGAGTATGGTAGAAAGGAACATGATGGATATGGAGACTACTACAATACTTGTATGATGGTAGGAGACTTGTTTCGGATGAGATTGAAGACAAGGCTTGAGATAGAGAGAAAGCCGAGGTTCAAAATCAAGATAATGGTCGAGACTTGTTGTTATTGAGCCCTCGGATTCTTCATGATTTTGTAGACTGTTTTGACTTATTTCTGTGACTTTTTTGCGGATTGTTTTGAGTAGGTTTCCTTTGAAGTGACCAATTGAATGAGGTGAAGCCGTGGATTTGTGGACAAACTCCTCTCAAGATGGAGAGGATGATACGGGAATAATCACGTATATGGACTTAGGAGAGTGCGTGTTGGATCCGAGCCTTGGCATGTGCAATTGAAGTGTAAAAGAGGCCCAAAATGCACCCAAATCAGCTCATAAATTACACTAGATGGGTGCCCACTCTTTGAAGGGTCTTTTGGTCATTTTAACTTATATTTTGTAATAGCTATAGAAGGAACATTGTAGGGTTTTAGACTTAGTTTATTGATGATGTTGTAAGTCTTAAGACATTGGAAAACACAAGTCCTCTCTTCTCTTTGGAGGCAAAACCGAAACTAGGATACAACAATACGGTGGATTCTCTTTTGTTGTTGTTTGCTTGGAAACATTGATGCTTGAGAGGTGGATTCCGATCTTGTGTCTTTGTAAGAGATAGGTTTATTGTTGTGTGTAGTGTTAAGGGTCCAAGATTGTCCATTCTTGGGTTCTTAAGATTATATATTCATGTGGTCTATCTATCTATCCTTTTACCTTCTTGTAATCTTGTTTATTGTTTGTGTTGTAATCTTATGTTCTTGTTGTTATTGTTAAATTCGAATCTTGTGTCTTCTTTTTTATCATCTTGTGTTCATCTTGTTCTTGTTGTTATTGCTGTTTTGGTGTTAAAATACACATTGTATCTTGTATTCTTTTTGTTGATAGCGAATCCGAGAGTGGTCTCCATCTTGGTCCTCGGATCCTTAAGATTGTGGACTGATTTGGAGTGTGCTTTGTGCCTTCCGTTGTCATTCTTGTATCAATAATGGAACGACAAGCTTATTCAACCTCTTGAAATAAGTTACATCGATGACAAAATGAAATATGCAATTAGCAAAAGTAACATAGGTAAATTTTCCTCTATGCATATGAAAATAACAATACATTCAACGAACATTAGAAATGGAAAAAATTCGGGCTTCACTATTTTTTATTTCAAGCAGTGAAAAATTGAAGCAAAGTACAGTGAAAAATATTTTTGAGTAATGTAAATTTTTGAGAAATATGAATTTTTTGAGTTATTTCAATATGAGTGTTGTTGGGGTGGGGAAGAGGGGTGAGGGTAGAGTTAAGTCACATTTTTCATTTTCTGGAAAATGACTTTCCTTGGCCCATGAGGGAAGTCATTTTCCCTCAAATTAAGGAAAATGAATTGTTGTGGAAAATATTTTTCAAACATTTTATTGCAACCAAACAAAAAAAAATAGAAAAATATTTTCCATCATACCAAATACACCCTTAGCTTGTTTTCTTTTCTCGGTCGGTATCTTTTTGTTTGTATTTGCATATTAGGACATTAAAATAGTCACCGAGCTTTCCGGTGACCGATATTTCTTTCATAAAAAAGAAAAATTATTTATAACTTCCTTATACATGATTGATCATGTGAATATATTTTAGTTTATCATAAGTGCATAAAAGTTTATAGACTAAAGATATATATTTTTCATTTTTATATTACTATTTTATTATTTTAATATAAATTTTAAATATTTTCTTAGTTAGTACAGTATAGATTTTCCGCTTACAAAATATGGTAACTTATTCGTTATAACTAATAAAATTATATTTATAGATAAAAAACTATTTCCATATATTGTATGAGTATATATGATTTATTAACTCCATGGCTGATTAGTGATTTTTTAAATTTTAATTCATCTGCAAAATCAACTCACCGGGTCACTGTCACTTCGTTTCATTCGTGTTAGAAATGTGCTAATTACACGTTTTAAAGAATAGTTTGGTGATTAAGATGTTATAATTAGAATGGTTGTGTGCTAGTTTGAATATATTTTTAGTGTTTCTCTATATTGACTATGTGAGATGCAAAAAGTGGATCAACAATACAGGTTATTATGTTAAACATGTTGGTTTGTGTATGCAATTTTTTTTTTTAAGTGGAGTCTGAAAAAAAGGATGTATGTAAATTTTATTTTTATAGCGTAAATAATTGTATATAATAGATCATAAATTTAAGAAAATTACTTTTTATGGAAAATAAATGTTAAACAGATTGTTTTTATGTTTTGGAATTTAGAAATTGTCAAATAATAATGTTTTTTGAAACCAAATAATGGAGAGATCCCACGTAGATAATTTGTCAAATGGGTCAAACATTTATTTTGATTTTATTTTTCAATTAAATTTTTTATATCATGAATGGAAGAAGGTTCTACACAAAATATTCGTACATCATACAACATTAATTTGCTTGTATGTAAAAAAAATACTTGGAGAGGAAGTAAATTGGTCAAATTTGGAAGGTAACTATCGTATAATATAATATCTTCTGACTTTAGTCAAGAAAACATTACACAAACGCATAAAGATTAGATTAAGTTGAATATTCTATTCTTTTTGAAGTTCCCTTTGTCGTATATTCTCCCCACAGTTAGACGCAGAGAACACTGAATAATACATGTTATACATATATATTTTTTTAAAGACCTTTTATTAGCGTACTATATAGTATTATAAATTATGTTTTGCTAATTTGAAAAAAATTGCAAAACAAAAAATTAAAAGAAAATTGATAGTTCTTGTAAATTATAGGATTTTTATGTTCATGATGAAAAATAAATATGATTTTTGAGATTCAAATTGTATGTGTGCAACTGTCCATACAAAATTTAAATTTCAAATCATTTGAGATTTGAATTCAAGTCAAAACAGGTCTTAAAGCTTGACACTACTTGGAATTATCATCTGTTAAATTTAAGTAATACACATCAATCATGTAATTAATTTTTACATTATTAATTGATCTCTATTTATTTGTAGAAGTAACATTTATTTTTAAGATTTTAAATGTCACATTTTTCGGACACGTGTCTATAAATATATATATATCTAAAACTGTACAGTATTTACGATAATAATAGTCTATAAAATTTAAATTCTCCTTCAACTATTAAAATTAGTGCACACAACATAATCATTTCAAATTATAAAAAGTAAAACAAGAAGTTACTGCAACTCATTCATAATTATTTTCAGTTCTTTGCTAGAAAGACATGATGAACCTATCAGTAACATTAAAGAACGGTAACAATATATAATTAAATAGAAATAAAATATACTTAATTAGAAAATTCTAAAAATAGAACAATGCTCACTATAAACAACTATTGGAGCAAACTTTGAGTCGGAAATGATCTCTTATAATTATTTATAAATTTAACTTTTTTTAAAAATGACATTTTAAAAATCTTTATAAATGACAATCTCGACTTTTACATTTTTTTTCAGGCTTAATGACTCACACAACATATGATCTGAATGATCTGACGTTGATGCCTATATCACCATATAAAATAAGTATATGCTACTCCTATTATTTATATTATTAAAGGAATATATTGGCCCCATAGGGTATCATGAATGTCTTATTTTAATTCTAGTCAAATATAACTTACATATGTAGGGGGACAAATGATAGAACAAATCCACTTTATAATGATTTGACCAAATCAATTATATTAATTGAAGTATGCTTTATTAATCCACTTAGCATAAAATTAGTAAAATTATGAACCAGAAATTTCATGAGAGGTTCTAAAATTGAATCTTTTTCTATCTCGTCACTTATCAAGGTGGAACCAAAAGCTCAGTGGTTAACACAGAAACTCCTATAGTATTTTGAACGAACTTTTAATTTATATGGAGAGCATATTAAATTAAATTTTAATAATTTTTATTTAAACAATATATTTAAAATAAAGTTAGAAATATTTATTATTATTATTATTTGAAGCCATTATTTTAAAATTTAAAATTTATAAAATTAAAATTTAGATTCTGTCTCTGATTGATTGATTGATGTGATATAACTTTGCATGGTGAGTGCGTGGGACCTGCAATGAATCTCACATCTGGCTGCCGGTCTTCTCGCAATTGATGAATGATTAGTGCACAAATAAATATTTTTTTTAAGGATGTAGTGTCTATTAATATAAAAATTATGATTTGTCTAAAAGTGACGATGATTTATTTTTTTTTAGGAAAAAGGATAAAAAAAATATTTTTGAACTACGGATAATAGATTACTTTTATCTTTTGTTAATTTTTGGGATCAATTTACTACTATTGCCTCTTTTTGGGAGGTAAAAACTTATAGTCCGTTTGGTCGAATTTATTATTTGCTAATAGTGTTTTTTAAAAAAAAATACTTATTTTCTTTTTTTAAAAAAATAAAGATATATTGTCAAGTTTTTAAGAGAAAATAAGTATTTATGAAGGTAGCACAAGCTTTTTTTCATAAGCTAAAAAAAGTGGCTTTTCTTCGAAAACACTTTTTCAAAAACGCACTTACGAGAAAAATACACTTATAAATATTTTTAAAAGTTTGGTCAAACACTAAGACGCCATTTGACTATGAAAATAATAATTTTTCGGAGTTGAAATTAAAGTTGAGTTTGTAAATGAATATAACTCAGAGTTGTTTTTGAAATTTTTGTGAGAAAAATAGGAGTGAAAGAAGTGAAATCCAACAATAATTTTCACTAACGTGAAATAGTTCTTGTGACCAAACAATATTCTTTTCACTTTTTCATTAAAGTGAAATAATTACCCCAAAAAAATTTCATGGCCAAACATTTATTAATTGTTGCTCAAAAATATTTTTTTTAAATGGTCCACAAATTGCTCTTCACTAAAGGTACTTTTTTTGAAAGAAACACTTCTCAAAATAAATTGATTTTATAAACTTTAGCCAAACAAGCTATCACTCACACCCGGTGTTTCTATCAAATTATATAAATTTACTATAATTAAATGATTTAACTTTACTATAATTAAATGATTTAACTATGTGAAAATACTTTTAGTAAGTCATCATACTCCTACCAAAATGCAGGAGATGGGGCTGCTCCACCCTTAACCGGAGGTCGAGGGTTCGACCTTGAATATGGAGAAAACTCTGTTGGGAGCGCGACCCGAATTAGTCGAGGCTCCAATGCGGGCACCGGATGGAAACCAAAAAAAAAAGTCATCATACTCCTTGATGGTGGCATTACTGGCACTCTAAGATGAACCAAAAGAAATACTACAATTTAAAGTTCAATCTAAAATATCAAAATTGAAATTCATGTCCAAAAAGCAGTGAATCATATTATGATATTCAACTAAGTTTTACAATCAAATAGGGAACATAACTACATTCCCCTTTTTCTATTGAACTACAACAAAATACAACACCCTTTACCCCAGAAAGCATTTCTTTCCAAGAAAAGAAGCATTTAGTACAAAAATTTTGTGTTAGCAAAGCACTTTATTCTACCAAAACATTTACAATAGCAGCTTCCACCCCTCCATTGAAGGAACTATATGTGGTGCATGCTAACTAACTTTTAACTTTCCCTGATATTACTTTTATTAACATAGAGACCTTTTACAGTAACAAAATAATCAACACTCTTATTTACTTTCCCATTTACTTTTCTTACAGCCACTTCCACGACGTTCCTAGAGAAGAAGGTACGTCTCCGATGGCTGTTTCATCTGTTGCTTGGCTTGCTGTTGGGACCAGTAAGCGTGAGCAGTGAGGACCCTGTCCAAGAGCTCCTGTGGCACGGGCTCCCCCCTCCTTTGCTGAGGGGATATTCTTGCTGTGTGCACCAGAGTTTTCCATTTGTCCTGAATAACCGTCAATCAAATTCCATATCACACAATTACTATATGTATAAAGAGGACCGATCATGACTTTTTTCTTTCTTCTTTCCAGCTCATTCGCGGAAGGTTTTGTTGATGTAATGGAAATTAAGTACAAGATGCAAGTATGCCACTTTAAAAACGAATTGATTCCTTTGCTGTTTGAAGAAGCAACAAACAGACAGTTTACGACAAGACTCATGCAAAGAATGAACCAGCTAGTTAAGAAAGCAAAGCATAAAAGCCGACAAGTGAGGCTTGCTCAAGTGGTTGAGCACCTCTATCGTCAACCGGTAGGTTGAGGGTTTGAGTCATGCTGGAGGGGAAGTGGGAACACTATTGATCCTCCTGGGGGTGGGGTGGGGTGGGGTAAAAAAAGAAAGAACTTAAAAGACAAAATGGGAGGAGATCTCAGCAGGCAAGAAAATGATTGGCTGCGGATGGTGGGATGTTGAGCAGTAAGAGAGAGTGACAAATGTTATACCTTCAAATCGACATAAGTTCTATGTTTGGCATTATCAAAAGCTCGCAGTTTCACATCACGCCATCTGCGAAACAACAAAACAATAACTGAAAAAAGTGAAAAAGAACTCAAGAGGTAAGCCATTCCATACACTGAGCACAGCTCATTTCAGCAGAAGGTGTATGGATGGCCTTACCTGTGAAATACGATTTTATTTAACATACCTTCCTGTTCCAAGCTTCTCAACAGCTTGAACAAGTGCTTCCACTTCAGCAACAGAAAAAGGCCTCCGGATTCGACGTTGTGTGGCCTCGGACCGCTTGGGTTTCCGCAATGGAACTACGGACAAGGCTTCTGCATTTACTGCAGTTAGAGGAACCAATGCTCTTGAATTTGCGGAAATTTTCTCCAATGCCGCGTAATGAGGAGATGGAGCTGAATCATGATCACTTTCAAGAAAGTTACTCAAACTCGTTCCTGTATGATCATCAGATCTCCCCTGCTGAATGCCAGTATGAACCACAGTGCCAGGAGATGGGCACCTGCTGACATATATAGTGCAAAATCATCAGGACTTTGATTCTAGAATTTTTTTTTAGAGGGTGTAGTACCGAAAATAAAGCTTAAAAGTTATTAGACAGAATAAGCTCCTTGCCTTTTCAAAAAGAGTTGAAACAACCCGCGATGAGTTGAAAGAAGTTATTGACTTCTAATTTCACAATAATCACACGTATATATCTACTCATATAACTGGTTGTTAAATTGAAGCGGCAGCAGCAGCTCAATAATAGAAATGGCTAGAAGTCCTAATATCCACAAGAGATCGACAAATGGAATACCTTGTTAGCGGTTGAGGTGTTTCATAAGGAAGTACACAAGAACGACAGTCTGCACCAAGAGGTTGGGAAGTTTGAACAGGATTGGGCTCGAGGGAAAAACCCAGAGCATCAAGCTTATAATCATGAGAAATTCCAGTCTGCAACAAGGTTTTGTTATCATCTCTAACCTTCTTACCCTGAAAAACCAAACCGATGCGTAGTCCACCACCAAGTATAGCAGTCACTGCTTCCATTACTGTCCTCTGCAAAATATTAGAAGCATGAATAGTGCTTTTACACATTGAAATTCAATAATAAATACATAAATAAAAAATCCACTGTGGAAGAATACTGATGATAACATCCTATTGAGAAACTGGATAAGTATTTGAAGACAATGCTTTCACATGCCTTTAAAGAACCAATAGTTGCATTTTCTGGAATATCAACAAAAAGCTCAGGAACCCGGAAGGACTTAATTCGAAACTTAACTGCACGAAAGGAAAAACATCCATGTTAGAACCATGAAAGAGCAAGGGATACACAAGAATTCGTGTGGTAACTTCAAAAGAAGGCCCTCTCACCATGGGAATCACCAGGCCTGAGGATCGCACGACCTCCATTGAAGACTGACGTTCCAGCGGCTGTGCAGCCTGTCAGAGTAGATATGCAGAGGTAAATAAGTATATATATCCATAGGAAGTGAAACACATACTCGTTTATGCATGCAAGTGACAACTGAGTCATGTGCATATTGTTGCATGAAGGGATGAACTCTGAAGAGAACAAACCTCCTGAAGATGCTTTACTACTACTGGAAGCAATTCCATGTAAGTCATCTGTCGGAGAACTACATATTCCATCAGTACTCATCTCTTTATCAGAATTGGACAACGAACCACATTTAAAGACCTTTCTTTTCTTGAAAGGAAAATCCCTCTGAGACCTTTGGTGCTTGTAGTCAATGTTTCTGTTGTAGTAAACATGCATTGTTTTCCTACCTGGAAAAGTCCTCCTCATGTCAAACTCCTGAGCAAGTGAATATGAAGGGTTGCATAAATAATACTCCCTACGTTTGGATTTGACTTACCTCAGAGTTTAAGAAAATAAATAAGACTTGTGATTATTGTGGTTTTAAATGAAAGATACATGGAATGTATCAAAAAAAGTCCTCTAAGTTTGTGGTTTTAAAGATGACAGGCAGAAAGTTGGAACTAGAGAGTTTCCAAAAAAAGAAAGAGACATCCTTTTTGAAACATACTAAAAAGGAAAATAAGACGAACAAATTGAAAGAGAGACCGTAAATACTTACCGGAATTGGCATGGCCCTCGTCATCAGATTTTAGATTTTCCTCTCTATATTTGGAAGCTAGTAACTTCTTAATTGGCTGATCTCGCACTCGTGGCGCTGACCCAGAGGCCTTATTTGGGGTGCTAGGTTGAGTGCACCCAGAGTTTTCGTCATCATCTTTTTTAGCTAACTTTACATCATTCCGTATCAACGGAAAGGACTTACAAGGAGCAGGATATGTAGACAGAGATAATTTTACACTTTCATCTGAAGTAACAAGTGTTGAAGGTTTCTTATCCCAAATATCAGGGAACTTTGAACTGGAAATTGCAGCCTCCTTATAAGTAGAAACTTTAGCACTATTTGACAGCTCAATTTTCATCTGTTTATCACTTTCAGTGTCTAATGTACAACTGGAAAAAACTCCACAGCCAGATGCCTCTCGTTCTGTCTTCGACGAAATGTTTCCATTTTGCCCGCTGCTTTCACCATTTACAAATTGTTTAGCAAAAGGAAACTTCTCTGCGCAATCAGAACTCATAGTGACAGATGCAGGTCCGGAGATCGTATCATTTTGAACATGTGGCAGTTCGCTTAAAGAACGATTTACAACTGGAGCTTGTGAGACAAGCTCAGAAATGAAGAACCCCCGTTCATAACAGCCTTCAGTATAAGATTTTTCTTTTAGAGATCTATCCTCATCCTCTTTTACCTTTTCGCCTTTCACAATTGCACCTTGCTCCTTCCCTCTAACAGAACCTGTAGAATCAGGCGAGCTCTCTCCCTCCTCCCCCAGTAACTTGCCAGCTACAGTAGCTAACAAGTCAAAAGGACAAGTTCCGTCGCCATCAGCTTTCCTCCTATTAATGCCCCTTCTCTAAGAAATTGACAGGGAAAACAAGATCAGGATAAGTGCGTCTATAGCAGAGATATATACTAATAAGGCAAATATTGCATCTGAAAAACAAAATTACCCTAGCCGATCTGGTAGCTCGGGGTATATGAGGCACCTGATAGCCATTGAATCCATAATCTAACCTCTTCTGCAACACCATATCTCATCAACCATACCAAGAAAGATCCGAAAAACACAAAACAACAGCAAATTCTTGCCCACTTTTACAGTGTAAAAACATCATGTTACACAACTCTTGTGATCAACTGCCACCAAATAATCTAAGGAAGAAGAGACCTGCAAAATCAGAAGCATTATAATTCAAGACATTTAGGCAAAATAAAATTAAGTTAATCACAAGCAAACACCTACAATCAAAACTAAATTGAAGCAAAAGGATCCTAGAGTTGAAATTCCCTTAATTTAGATTTCGGAGGTAAAAGGTTAAAAGAACAGAATCACCACAGTTTGATAAAGCACCAGATGCCAGTAGAAACAAATCCAAGAAAACGAGCACCTTATATTGCATTACTTTATGCCAAACTCACTCCCTCATTGTCATAATCTTAATTTATTAATACTTGAATGCTGGTTACCGACCAAGATATTAGGGATAATAGATCATGATCTGATATATTTAAATCAATCTGGATCTGTTGTTATAGCACCCTAAGTTCTGCTAGATTTCCAAGTAAATGAGAGCTTCACATCTTAAATACACAACTAAAACTACAGATTTTAACCATGATTGGCTGCTTGATAACTAGAAAATTGACTGATGTCATAGTCCTATTCCAAAATTAAACAGGCAGGAAAATACAGACGACAATTGAAGAGCAACCTTCACAGCAAATGATTGATGAAAATAAAAGCTATTTCCAATTCTATCTCTGTTCCAATAGAAAATTACATCAAATTACAAGATCTCTATGATTTTTCAAGGTTTTAGTACACAAAGCATCCCACGTCAGCAAGGTCCTCTCTCCAGTAAACAGACAAAAAAGAGGAGCTAGGTTGAAAAATGCACCAAGGTTATTAATTTCTTATACCAAAGTTTGGGAAAAGATTAAAAAAAATCAACATAACCAGATCAACACAATAAGAATGACAACAAACATATAGACGTTCCAACACAACATTTTTCATGATCAATCGAAATAAAGGCTATGCATGAATCAAACCAGCGGCATTAATCACAAAATCTAGTCTTATGCATCTTACTAGAAAAACTCAACATCAACAAAGGACATACATAGAACCCTCTTCTATCCATCCTTAATTTAGAGGGATAAAGAAAGCCTTTCCTAAGAAGGGGAAATTAAATTGTGCAAAGTTTTCAAAAAGGGGAAACTGAAAAGCCCCTGCCCAAAACCCCCTGTCAGATTGTAAGGCATGAATGATGAATATCCCCACACCACCAAAGGTTCAACATCTACTATGTAGACAGACAAAAAAAAAGGTTTAATCTTGCATATACAGTGTGATTTTCCGGGTAAAAGGGGCCGGATTAACCCCCTTCTGCCCCTGCCACCCTCACCCCCACAATATCACAGCATCGGATCAACAAAACCAAAACAACAGAAAGATCTAATCCAAAACACCCTGAATTCAAAAAAAGATAGAATCTTTTGGACGTTAAATTTTCAAAATAGCATCCCTCACTTGTAAATTTTCTGAATCAAGAATCCAAAAAATGCTCTGTTGGTTGCAGAGAAACCTTAACAAAACACATCAAAAACATGAAAATTTACCATGTCATTCTCAAAACAAACGGTTTCTTTAATCCTCTCAGAAATTTTCCCTCCAAACAAACCAACTTCCTAAGCAAAGATTGCAACTTCATGAATTTGGAAACAAATCAAACACAAAAAACAAACAACCCCCCACCTTCAAAAAAAAAAAAACAAATTTACATCCAAAGTAATCATAATTTTCACACAAATCAAAGAATCACCCATGATTAAAAAAAAAAAAGTAATTCAAGATCAGAAAATCCAAGGAAGAAATAAGAATTTCAAAAAGATCATTAAAAAATGTACCCCATAATAATTGAACAAAAACCCTGAGCAAAAGTGTCATGTAAATGTCTTAAACCCCCACTTGTTCTTTATACAGTTACTGGTTGTAACGGTAAAAGGCCGTAGATGCACTGGACAAGTACCAGGTTTCTGTCACACAAACCACCTAATACCTAAAGACCCGGTTACGAGACAAATGGTGGGCCCATAGCTTCCCCTGCCAGCTTGGACGTACATACTGCCACGTGGTGGAACCACAAAATACGTTTGAGTCACACTATTTTCTTCCCATTTTTTTCACTTTTATTTTTCTGAATTACTTCTAGAAGTAGTGATATAATACATTAAATAGTTTCATTATAGTAATTAACTATTCTAATCTTTAAGAAAATGTAATATTCATTTTGAGACGGATCAGAAAAAAAAATAACGACACATAAAACGAGATGAAAGAGAGCAATACATTTGAGATTACAATATCTTTTCTAAGGAAAAAAAAAAAAATCTTACCTCGATTAAGTATGTTTCCAATTTATTGATGTACTATGATAAACTAATAAATTGAGTTAAGGATATAGATTAATGAGTAGTATAGTGTTAAAGTGATGGAATTTACGTAAACATATCGTGCACTTATTAATAATCTACCTTGTGCATGCATTGAGTGCAAATTGAGAGTGTCAAGTGGGTCGGGCTGACCCGGCCCAACCGACCCGAACCAGCCCACCTAAAGAAATCGTCCCGGTTTGACCTGACCCGGTAAGTCCAAGGGCTTTAGAGTATTGGGCCAATTTTTTTATTTGGACCCGATTAACTCGGCCCGAACCAAGCCTGTCGATTAACCGACGCGGCCCAAATTATTATTATTATTTTATTTTTTTTAATTTTGGGTCAAACTAGCCGTTGGTCCGAGGGCTATATAGCCGTTTTTGGGTCCAAACGGCTAGTTTGGGCTCATTATTAAAAAAATATATTTTTACTTTTAAAATAATTTTTTAATCCCCAAAAAATTCTATAAATACCCTACAACTCCAAATCATTTTTCACAGAATTTTTCACTCTCTCAAATTTCATTCTCTCTCAAATCTCAATTCTCAAATATTCAGTATATTTAATTTCCTAAAGTGTTCGCTTTAATTTTTTAATTTTGCGTTTACAAAGTACGAGTGGAAATTTCTAAAGTCGCAACCTTCAAATACTTCCAAAATTTGGTATTGTCGTTCCATCTCTTGCGTTTAATTTTTTTTTATTGTATTAATTGTTGAATATTTAATTTTATTATATTTGTGTATTTTGAATTTTTTTAGTTTAATTTAATTTATACTATAGATAAATTAAGAAACCTCGCTACTAAAGGTGTTAAAAATTTTTGTCTCGAAAACAGTAGTGGTAGTAAAAAGCGAATTACTAGCGGTAGATATACTTCAAGTAGTAGATATACCTGTGTGTCTTCGCCTCCGATACCACTTGGTACACCTTTTGAGGAAGAAATAGGTGTAGGTGCTCACGATATGGATTATGTAGAAGCTCAGAAAAATTATGGTATAGACGAAGAAAATGAAGTAGATGCGGTTAATTTAGACGAAGATGATGAAAATATTGATGAGGCACCCGCTGTAGGAAATGTTAACGTTAGATCTGAATCAGTTAATCTCCCTTCCCGTCCCCCCGTGCCCCAAGACCTCGTAAAACAACTAGTATTGCATGGCAATTTTTTGAATGTATATCAGATACTGAGGTGCAATGCAATATTTGTCAACAAATATATAAGCATAAAAGCGGAGGCAAGTAAGGGGGGTACGGGTACGTTAATGAGACATATAGGTGATGCTCGTGAAAGAGAGTTAAAAATAGCACGAGGTGGTGGGGATATTGGTGGGCCAACGCAAACTAGAATGGACCCAACAATCAGTCAGGTGACGAAAAAGTATAATAAATTAAGGGACCGGAAAGAAATAGCTAAAATGGTAGCTGTGGGTTGTTTGCCTTTTAGTTTTCCTTTTTCTGATGCCTTTATTCATTATATTCAAGCAATTTATAATCTTATGTTTAATGGTATTCCTATAAGTACTTGTAGGGCCGATATTTTTAAACTTCATTCACAATGTAGATTTTCTAAAAAATATAGATGTGTATATTTAACGTATACATGTGTATATGTTTTATAAATTAGTATATAACTCTCTCTCTCTATATATATATATAATTATATTGTAATGTATATATATTGTAGTATATTATATTTAAAGTAGCACATATACATTGAATGGTGCATATACATGTGTATATATCCTCAATAGATGTGTATATTTAACGTATATATGTGTATATGTTTTATAAATTAGTATATATATATATATATATATATATATATATATATATATATTGTAATGTATATATATTGTAGTGTATTTTATTTAAAGTAGTATATATACATTGAATGGTGCGTATATATATGTATATATCTTCTATAGATGTGTATATTCAATGTATACATGTCTAAATGTTTTATAAATTAGTATATAACTATATATATAACTATATAACTAT
>NC_061116.1:222875593-222878329 GCF_002878395.1 Capsicum annuum | reverse complement strand
TATTCAATAACCTTCGTATGGAACCATCGACGGGCAAATTCCGGTATAAATAAGGTCGATTCCTATACACATATAATCAAACTATACACTTGAAACCATCTCAAAATAATCAATACTCATACTTAAACTCATATATACCTAATTTAGGATCAATACATATACTCCAACACATATAACAATGGCTAATGCACGTAATTAAGTACGGGGTGTTACAGTACGGTACGTTAATGAGACATATATGTGATACTCACGAAAGAGAGTTAAAAATTGCACGAGGTGGTGGAGATGTTGGTGGGCCAACACAAACTAGAATGGACCCAGCAAACGGTCAGGTAACGAAAAAGTATAACAAATTGAGGGACCGGGAAGAAATAGCTAAAATAGTAGATGTCGGTTGTTTGCCTTTTAGTTTTCCTTTTTCTGATGCCTTTATTCATTAGATTCAAGCAATTTATAATCCTATGTTTAATGGTATTCCTAGAAGTACTTGTAGGGCCGATATTTTTAGACTTCATTCACAATATTGTTTTTATTTATCAACATTGTTAAAAAATATTCAATGTAGATTGTCCCTAACTTCTGATTTTAGTCGTGCTGTAAATAAAAATGATTATTTAACCGTTACTTGTCACTGGATAGATAGTAATTTTATGATGTAAAAACGTATTCTTGCTTTTTTATATGATGAAGATCGTAAAGATCTGGAGATTTTATTGCCGATTCTATCGTTAAAGTTGTCGAATTTTATGGTATCGAAAATAAAATCTTCTTATGTATTGCTTTTGATAATGTTTCTAACAACAAGACTGCTATAAAAAAAATTAAAATCTAAGTTATCTCCGCCGTTGCCTGGAATTTTTCATATTAAGTGTGCATATCATATATATAATTTAATTGTAAAAGATGGTCTTGAATTTTTTGATCTTTATATTGAAAAAATTCGTCTTGCTATTGGTTTTATTCAAGAAAATAATCGTAGATCGAGAATTAGAGAATTTAAAGTTAAATGTCAAGAAAATGGACTTACACCGATATTAATGCCCGAGGAAATTGATATTAGATGAAATTCTACGTATGATTTTTTAAAACCTTGTTATAAATATAGAGTTCCTATTACACTAGCCTTTAACCAAAATTGTGGTTCATTTGTTGATTCTGCTGATTGCATGCTACATGATTCTGATTGGGTTGTAATTAATGATCTTGTTAAGTTTTTAGAAAATTTTTATGTAGCTACGGTTGAATTTTTCGGTACTTATTATCCTACTGTTTGTAATATTTTGGGATATATAGCTGATATTTTTGGTTTGTTCAAAGAATATAAAAATAAAAAAGGTTATAAAGAAGTTGTTGGTGCCATGTTTACTAAATTTAAAAAATATTTTTTCCCGATTCCTCCTATTTACTTGGTTGGTGCTATGCTAAATCCGTACATTAAATATAATACTATGTGCCACTTTAGTACTATTATTTATGCTAACTTGGAAATAAATGCTAACAATGACTCTGAACAAGTACAACCTGATTTGTGGATGGTTATGAGTGATGCGAATGAATACATAGAAAATTTATATAATCACTATGCTGATTTATTTGATTTAGCCGTACCTACAAATATCACTCCAACTGTCGCTCCTCATCCTCCCGAGGAACCATCATCTTCTAAAAGACCGGCACATAGTGGTTTTCCTGATTCCTTTTATGATTTACCTTGTTGGAACAATGTTGATGAGGGAGGTTACACATCAACTTATCGGGAAGAGGTGAAATATTATCTTCGGTCGCTGCCAGAGGATCGCAGACGACGGATCAACACGTTGGATTGGTGGAGGAGTAATGAAACACAATATCCTGTGCTTTCAAGATTAGCTAGAGATATCTTGAATGTTCCAATGTCAACCGTTACATCAGAGAGCACCTTTAGTCAGGGACGACAACAGCTTGGAGACAACCGACACTCATTAGGAAGCAATGCAATGAATGTTCTAGTTTGCCTTAGAGATTGGATTAGAGCGGAAAGAAGAAATCAACGAATGGAACCGGAGCCGAACGACGAGCTGAAACTTGAAGAAATTATGTCTTCACGGGAGAATTCAGCAGAATCAAGTTCAATGCATGATTTTGCCTCCGTTGACTTCGACTATTCTATGCAAGTTCCCGTTAATATTAACATGAATGAGTTGGAAAAAATGATACATAATTTGTAGATTTTTCATTCATGTAAATTATAAATTTTGGATCATTTCGCAATCAATAAAATTCCCCAAATTCATTCTCTCATTAGTCCTTACTTTGTAATTTTTTTCATTTAATGATTTAAATTGAATTTCTAGTTTAAATTAAAAACTTACTTCTAATATATTATTAATTTACTACCAAGTATTATTAAGTTATTATATTAAGTAGCATATGTTTTGCATATTTGTGTATATATTTTCTATAGATGTGTATATTTAACGTATATATATGTATATATTTTATAAATTAGTATATAACTATATATATATATATATATATATATATATTGTAGAATATTTTATTTAAAGTAGTACATATATATTGAATGGTGCGTATACATGTGTATATATCTTCAATAGATGTGTATATTTAACATATACATGTGTATATATTTTATAAATTAGTATATAACTATATAACTATATAACTATATATATATATATATATATATATATATATTGTAATGTATATATATTGTAGTATATTTTATTTAAAGTA
>NC_061116.1:222826101-222875493 GCF_002878395.1 Capsicum annuum | reverse complement strand
GTATATATATTGTAGTATATTTTATTTAAAGTAGTACATATACATTGAATGGTGCGTATATATGTGTATATATCTTCTATAGACATGTATATTTAATGTATACATGTATATATGTTTTATAAATCAGTATATAACTCTCTCTCTCTATATATATATAAATATATATTGTAATGTATATATATTGTAGTATATTTTATTTAAAGTAGTACATATATATTGAATGGTGCGTATATATATATGTATATCTTCTATAGACGTGTATATTTAACGTATACATGTGTATATATTTTAGAAATTAGTATATAAATATATATATTGTAATGTATATATATTGTAGTATATTTTATTTCAACTTTAAAGTAGTACATATATATTGAATGATGCGTATATATGTGTATAGATTTTTTAAATTTTAGTGTGGTATATACTATATATATAGTGTATATATATTATTTAACGTATTTATAATGTATATAGGTGGATATATACAATGTATATTGAAAAAAAGTTTTTTCTTATGTTTTGACCGGGTTTGATCATTTTTTTAGCCGGATTTGACCAGATTTAGGTGGATTTGACCGAATTGAATTAAGTGGGTCGGGTTAGGGTTGTTTTTATAAATTTTACTGTTGAGTCCGGATCGGCCCGGCCCACTTAACTTCAAACCAGACCCAGCCCGGACCACAACCCTATTATTTTTTGCGGGCCAATTCTGGGTTGACCCGGTCCGGCCCACTTGACAGTCTTAGTGCAAATAAAAGTGTATCTTTTTTTCTTTTCTGAGAGTTGTTTATACCTTTTTTAGTAGATTTTACTTTGCTTTAACAATTTTTTTAATAGACGAAACAGAAAAAATAAAAATAATTTTTAAAAAAGGATCGTGGGATAAAAACAATTTTTTATTTGGTTGACACTTGTCCTTTGAGACAATGGCAGAGAAAAACGGATAAAGTAGTTTTTAATTGGGTTTATTACTGGTTTTTACAGTTGTGTTCGACTTTTTGGGAGGTTTTTTAGTGAAAGAATGGTAAATAAAATTCAATTGTGAGGTATGTGTTTAGGGAAAGATTATCTGCTAAAATTGTAAAAAAAAAAAAAAAAGGATTGCCCTTAATTTCGATAAAATAATGGATAAACCTTGTTTTGTTGTCACTAGTTGTCCTATAAGTCCAGTAAATTTTTAAAAGGTTCGTTATGGGTTCTTTTTCAGAGTTTTAGGGGTTTGTTTTCATTAACCTTTTTTCTTTCATCCATTTTTTTAAAAGAAAAAAATCCTTACTATTTTTTTTAATGTCTGTGTGTGTTAATCTTTTTTCTTAAAAACATATATAGGGATAAAAGATTATTTTAGAGTGAAGTTGCAATCATTTGGTTACGACTTAGGGGTAGAGCTGAATATTCAAGTTATGGGTCAATAAAACTTAATAATTTTAACTCAATTCTTTTGTATGTACAATAAAAAATTATTTAATATATATAAATAATTGATTCAAATGGTAATTAAGAAACATATAATCGAGAATCCATTAACTAAATTTTATGGCTTCTCATCTGCACAACATACAGGTAATCAGTTATTTAGATCGACTTCCTGGTAAATGAAAGATGATCACATGGTGGATGATATTCAAATTTGGCATCTCTTTGATATTATGTTAAGAATCGATTTTGGACCTAATTCAACTCAAAAATTAACTCATAAGAGAAAGATTGTCCAAGTTCGTACAAGAAAATCAATTATCAATCTCTTTTTCGATGTGAGATTCTTAACATACAATGACAACTAGTTTTCTTTTTCTCTCAAAGCCCAAAGGCTAATAATATTTTGGCTCAATGGTTCATCCGAAAAGGTGTATTCTTTGGAAGAGTCATGTCTGTTCATTCGAAACATTGTGTCTTTTTCTGAACAGACACAACTATCCGAACAGTCACTCTTTTTTTGAAACAGTGTGTCTTTTCCTCAAAGGGTTGTGTCCCTCCATTTCCCATTCACACCAATTGAACCCAACAATCCCCCACGTGAATGGGGAATGACTATTCTTTGTAAAACTTTACGGATAGGTATGTGATCATCAAGCAAGGACTGATTGCATCTGGATAAGTGAGTTTTTCTTTGAATTTTCCGTAGTGAACATGCATCGGATGCACTCAGTCAATCGGTAGATTTGATATCTTTGAATCGTCGAGCTTTAATGTACACCTAGACAGCACATGTCACACAACCAGTTTTTTACCATTTATGGTTCTCACGGTTTTGTTCATTTCAGCCATGAACACGCCTCGGTATCATGAGAGCTTAGAGAATAGGCCTTTACTAACATTCTCCTTAAAGCGGGTTCCACTTTGCCCTCACATAGGTGGTTTCTAAACGTTCAATCCTGTAGATTAAACTATTTTATCAAATCTACCAAATTTAGATAATCATTACAAGACTTCACACCATAAATCTTATCCTTATTTACTAAACATTGTCTGCATCATGAGAATGGGTTGAGTATATTGACAATGTTGAACCTGTCAGACAAAACTTTGTTTGATCTCCTTGAACCTAACTCTTGGGATCTCCAGTCTGCTAGGTAGTGTTACCACCATGCTGACTGTCCTAGGCCGTAAACCTATTCCCTTGGATGTCCTCTCAACTCGTTCTCTAGATAGACCTTTTATAAGTGGATCCGACATATTATCCTTTGACTTCACATAGTCAACAGTGATAATTTCACTAGAGAGAAGTTCTCTAACGGTATTATATCTCCGTCTTATATGACGAGATTTACCGTTGTTCATCATGCTCCCTACCCTACCTATTGCCGCTTGACTATCGCAGTGTATACATGCTGGTGCCACTGGTTTAGGCCAATAAGGAATATCTTTCAAGAAATTTTGTAGTCATTCTGCTTCTTCACCAGCTTTATCTAATGCGATAAACTCCGATTCCATTGTAGAGCAAGCAATACATGTCTGTTTGGATGATTTCTAAGAAACTGCTCCTCTACCGATAGTAAATACATATCCTCTCGTGAATTTTACTTCGTTCAATCCAGTGATCCAATTTGCATCACTATATTCTTCAAGTATCGCGAGATATTTATTATAATGCAAAGTATAGTCTTGAGTGTATTTAAGATATCCCAAAACTCTTTCTATTGCCATCCAATGAGTTTTATTGAGATTACTCGTGTACCGACTCAACTTACTAATAGCACATGCTTTGTCTGGTCGTGTACTTTCATGATATACATTAAACATTCCAGCACTCTTGCGTACTCCAACTGTGAGTCATTTTCACCTTCATTCTTTTGAAGTGCAAAGCTCACGTCTGATGGAGTCTTGGCAATACCAAATTCCAAATACTTGAATTTGTCAAGTACCTTTTCATTGTAATGAGACTATGACAATGCCAACTCGTATGGAGTTCTATGGATTCTTATTCCTAAGATCACATCCACAATTTCAAAGTTTTTCATATCAAACTTGCTCTCGAGCAGTTGTTTCATAGCACTTATGTCATAAAGTCTCTACTGATGATCAACATATCATCCATATACAAACAAATAATGACTTGGTAATTTGGAGTGTCTTTAATGTATACATATTTATCACATTCATTAATTTTGAACCCATTTGCCAACATGGTTTGGTCAAACTTCGCATGTCATTGTTTAGGTGCTTGCTTTAGTCCATACCACGACTTAACAAGTTTACACACCTTATTTTTTTTTCTGGAACCACAAACCCCTTAGATTGTTCCATGTAAATTTCTTCTTCCAATTCTCCATTTAGGAATGCTGTTTTTACATTCATTTGATGGATTTCTAGACCATATACCGTCGCCAACGCAATTAACATCCGAATTAACGTTATCCTCGTTACAGGTGAGTATGTATAAAAGTAATCAAGGCTTTCTTTTTGTTTAAAGCCTTTTATAACAAGTCTTGCCTTGTATTTTTTAATATTACCATCCGCTTTCATTTTCCTTTTGAAGATCTATTTAGAACCTAAAGACTTATTTCCTGGAGGAAGATCAACCAGTTCTCGTGTATGGTTGTTTAATATTGAATCAATCTCACTATTGACTGCCTCTTTCCAAAAGGATGAGTCTGAAGATGTCATCGCTTTTTTAAAAGTTTGAGGCTCATTTTCTAAGAGAAATGTTATAAAATTCGATCCAAATGAAGTTGACGTTCTTTGACGTATACTACGTCTTGGATTCTCATCATTATGTACATCCTCACTTGGTTCATCTCGAGGTCGTTTAGACCCCCACTAGACTGTTCATGTCTTGATAAATGTATATAAAGAATTCGGCATTACCTGATTCAATTACCGTATTTTCATTGATATCCGAATGTTCAAATTTATGAACCAAAAATCGATATGCTTTACTATTTTTAGTATATCCTATGAACACGCAGTCCACCGTCTTAGGTCCTATCCTTACTCTTTTAAGCATGGGAACTTGAACCTTCGCTAGACATCCCCACACTTTGAAATATTTCAAGTTGGGTTTCCTTCCTTTCCATTTTTCATATGGAATTGATTGTGTCTTACTATGGGGGCACTCTATTGAGTATTCTGTTAGCCGTAAGGATAGCTTCCCCTACAAGTTTTGCTATAAATCTGAACTTATTAGTAAGACATTCATCATTTCCTTCAAGGTTCGGTTTTTTTTCTTTCCACAATTCCATTAGATTGAGGTGAATATGGAGCCATAGTTTGATGGACAATTCCATTCTCTACACATATTTGCGCAAAGGGAGATTAATATTCTCCACCCCTGTCACTTCTTATCATTTTGATCTTTTTCTCCAGCTGTTTTTCAACTTCTGTTTCATATTTCTTAAGCACATCTATTGCTTTATCCTTACTGTTTAGAAAATAGACATAACAGTATCTAGTGCAATCGTCAATAAAAGTTATAAAATATTTTTTTCCACCACGAGATGGTGTTTGCTTTCACATCACAAATGTCAGTGTGGATTAAGTCTGAGGGATTGGAATTTCTTTCAACGAAATGCTTAGCATACTTTGATTCCACAAACGTTTGACATTTTGATTTATTGTACTTAAAGTTTGGCAAAACTTTTAAGTTAATCAGTTTTTGCTAGGTTTTATTCTTGACATGTCCTAAACGACTATGCCACAAATCGTTTGACTCTAGTAAGTAAGAAGAAGCCTTAACTTTCTTCATTTCAACAACCATTACATAAAGTTTAAAAAGGCTCTCATTGAGGTAGCCCTTTCCTACGTATGTTTCATTCTTGCTTATTACAATTTTCTCCAAAACAACACACACTTAAACCCATTTTTAATGAGAAGTGTTGTCAATACTAAGTTTTTCCTAATAGTAGGAAAATGGAGAACATTGTTGAGAGTCAACACCTTGTCGAAAGTCACTTTTGGGAATATCTTTCCACTTCCTTCAACCTTGGTTGTTGTATTATTTCCCATGAAGATCACTTCTTTGGGACCACGGAATCATAAGTAGCAAAAGCTTCTTTGTCCGCTCAAACATGTTTAGTGGCTCCTAAATTAAACCACCATTGATTTGGATATCCAACTAGATTGCTTTCAGTGATCATATCACATAGATTTTCAATCTTTCTAGTTGTTTTCAACATGTTTATCTAATTTCTTTTCTTGTGCAGAAGACTTCTTCATCTTCTTATTATTTGGAGCATCATCCTTAACAAGAATTGCAACCACTATTGACGATTTTTCAGTCAACTCATTATCCTCATTTATCTTGGAATGACTCACAAAATCTTTCAAATCAGACAATTGATTTTCAATTATTATTATTATTATTATTATTATTATTATTATTATTATTATTATTATTATTAATTCAGAAGATGAGGATCTATACTTGTGAACATTTGCATTACAAGTTTGGCCAGTCAAAATGACATCATTTGCTGTCATTCTTTGAAGTTCACACCAAAATATTTTTCTATTTCTCTATCGTTTTTCATTGCTAGAGTAATACATGAACGACTTAATGACACAACATTGGTAGTCGTTGGGACAACACCATTGACAACCAAATCAATTTATTGTTCAGTTTCATTCGTCATTTTCTTGTCAATCTTTGACATACTCTTTAGTATTTTAGAATACTAACACCACAGAATTTAATCTTTAGCCAACTTGTTTGTAGTCAATGATAAAGTTTTTATATTTTCAAATCATCAATTGAATGAACTATGAAACATGACGAAGTTTTTATGATTTCAAATCATAATCAAATTCAAACAGAGTGAAATCCCACAAATTTTTAACTCTAGAAACCAATACAGAGATCTTAACAAATCCGTGAAGTTTTTATATTCTTCGAACCAAATTTTCATACTGATTTCTCGATGAGGTTTTTATATTCTTCTAATCGAAGGAGTAGAAATCAAAAGATTTTAGTCTCCACAAAATCAAACCCAAAATACATATTAACCAAATACTTGATTTATAAATGGCGATAATTTTTTTTTCTTCACAAACAAACAGACACACAAAAAAATATTTTTATTTTTTCTTAATGTTGTTTTTTTCAATTTTGATAAAATCTATATTTTTCAATAATAACTTCAAACACATGTTCAAATTAACATATGGACAATCAAATGAAGTTTTAACTCTGTATTTACAACTTTGAACTTTTAACAATAAGTTCAACCCAACTTATGGACATCAACAAAATGAAGTTCAAACTATTTTCTGGAAAATAGAAAAATCAAATGTTAAGAACTTCAACACAAGTTCAACCAACTTATGAACTATCAAAATGAAGTTTCAAGAACTTCAATCACAAGTTCAAAAAGTTGAAAAACTATCAATATGGAGTTCAGCTATTTACTGAAAAAACAATAAACGAAACAATACAGATTAGTAAATTATTTTCTTAAGATTGTTATTTTCGGGTACACAAAATTTATATTTAATCACAATAACTCCAACACAAGTTCAAGTATAAAACAAGAACACTTATGAAGTTATTTAACACCCTCAACACAAGATCAAAAAGACCTTTCAAAGAAGTGTATTTTTAGAAAAATTAGATGAAACAGAAAAAAGGCCAAGTCCTTTGACTTCACGAAGTATCCTTAAGTAAATAATTCCCCTCAAGTACCCGAGGTTGAGGAATTTTCCTCCCAGGATAAAATGGCCTAACAACCCGACTGTAGCGGTACCTCAAACGATAGAATTTTCTTTGAACTCACTCAATGATTAGATGATCACACAGAGTTTTTAGAAGCAAGAGAATATTTTTCTTATGCAGAAATTTTTCATACTAAACTTGTGGAAAAAATGCAGGTTTATATAGCCATAAAGTGCCCCTTCCGAAAGGTGGCAATGGTTCATCCGAAAATTATTTTTTTTGGAAAAGTCATGTCTGTTCATTCAAAATATTATGTCTTTTTCTGAACAGACACAACTATCTGAACATTTACTCCTTTTTCAAAACAGTGTGTCTTTTCCTCAAAGGGTTGTGTCCTTCCATTTTTCATTCACACCAATTGAACCCAACACTCATTTCCCTTCAACCAACTGTTTTCTTAGTTTTATGATACTTCATAAATAGTGTTGTATTGTGAAAGTTTGAGAAAGGGTGGTCGAGATGAGGATGAAGGGGGATGTGTGGTATCACTAAGAATCAATTTGGATTCATGTTACGCCAATTGATTACAAAAATCATTCATATTGTAGAGATTGTTGGAGCATTATAGGAATAGAATGAGATATTTACGCATGGTGTTCATTGGCATAGAAAATAGATACAATAAAGTGTCTGGGGAGGTTATATGGAGGAGGTCGGAGTTTAGACGTACCTACGAAGTACATTAGGGCAATTAAGAATACGTACGGAGACTCGGATAAGATTAGTGGAAGGTGACTCAAAATATTTCTTAATCATGATGGATTGCACTAGGTATCAATTCTTAGTTTGTTTTCATTTGTATGTGCACCGTGAGCAATACAAATAATATGCCTATATTTTAGAGGGGTTGTCATGGACTATATTATTCATAGATGACATAATATTGATTAACCAAATGTGATATACTGTTAACAGTACACATGATAAAAATTTGGAAAGAGACCCTAAAATCCAAAGATTTCAGGTTAAGTAACACTAAACCAACCACCTCAATTTCTATTGCATAACACATGAAATGGAGGTAGAAATGAATATTGGTACATAAGTCATACTTAAGAAAGATAGTTTCAAATATTTTGAAAATCTATATATATTTAAAGAATCGTTGAGATTGAAGATGATGTCTATATCATATTGAAGTGGGGTGGCAAAATAGAGGCTCGCCTCAGAACATTATATGATAAAATATGTCGCTAAGGTTTAAATAAAAGTTTTACAAATTGGCGGTTAGACCTACATTGTTGTATTGAGAAAAGTGTCGGTCTATCAAGAAAACAAACGTTCAAAAGATGAAAGCAACAGGGTTGAGGATGCTCAGTTGGATATGTGACAACACTAGAAAAAATTGCGATTAGAAATGAGGTAATATAGGATAATATGAAAGTGACCTTCGTGATGGACAAAATAATGAGGTTAATATGATTTGGACATGTAAAGACAGTGGACGAATACATCATTCACTAGGTGTAAGAGATTGACTATAACAACTTTAGGATTAGGTAGATATAGGCTACAGAAGAGCTAGAGGGATGGAGGGTTAGGCAGGATATAACACATCTTTAACTTATGTATGATATTGACACTAAAAGAAAGATAGAGTCGAAGATTGGGATAAAAAGGTAATAAATAATTGAGGGCATGTTATTGTACTTTTAAGCTGGAGAGAGGCAAGGGGCTAGTTTCTTCTTCTCTTTATATAGTGGTTTTACTTATTTTGTATTCACGTAAAATCTTATTCATTCATTTTTACTATTATCTATTGCATCGTCTATTTTGACTGTTGTTATTTGATTTTGATTACAATTCTATTAACACGGGAACATATCAGAAACAATTTCTCTACCCTCATAAAATTTGGATGAGATCTGCTTATATCCTAACCTTCCCAACCACTTATAAAATTTCAATGATATGCAATAAAAATATTTTAGTGCTTTATCACAAAACTAATCAAACAAGTTTCACAAAGTAAGAGCCCATTTGAATATGATTAAAATCTGGTCAAATTAGCTTTTAATCTCTGGGTTAAGCTTTTTTAGGTGTTTGGTAAAATTAAAAAGTGCTTAAAAAAAAGCTAAAAACTAATTAAGAAAAGCAAAAAGTGAAGTTGGGCACCCCAACTTTTTACTTTTTAGATTAAAATTCTTTTAGGTTTGACCAAAATATTTATCTTTTTATCCCTTATATTTCCCTCCAGTTCCAACAATACCTCGAACTAGTAGCCTTTAAATATATATTTTTTCTTTCTTTTTCTATTTGTCGCTTCTCTTAGTCTCTTTCCTCTGATTTTCTCTTCATCTTTCCACTTTGTTTTCAATGAATCCATCTTTACATCGGAGATTTGCTCAAAAAAATAAATAAATTTAGAATTAAAAATTATAAATAATTCACCTAATTTATGGTGTTAACAACTTTAAGAACATATAAGTCATTTTAACAAAAAAAAGTTGTTTAACCTCACTTGTTTACCAAAGTCATCAACAATTTTTCTTTTCAGTTTCAATACTTCATCCAAACACTTATCTGTTTAATTAATAGGCGCTTATTTTAAGCTTTTAATCACTTAAACTAAAAATTTATTTTTTTAATCCTATGCAAATGTGTTTTAAGTATTACTATACTTTAACCACGTAATGATAAAATTTTTACATACAATTTTTTTTCTTAAATAAGGTAGAGAAAGAGAAATCGGGGAGGGAATTATAAGGTGGAAAGCCGAATTCTTATTAATAATGTAAAAGTTTAAATACTCAACTAATTGAGCTACTGAACACCTCTATTTCATTTTATGTGACATATTTTGACCGGACATAGAGTTTTAAGAAATAAGAAAAGACTTGGAGATGTTTATTAAATTGTACATAATTAAAAATGTATTACTACTATTTTAATTAAGTGAGACCTTATAAATGAGATTAATAAGAGTAAAAATAGAATTGTGTGTTTAAATAGTTAAGGAAAGATGATGTTTTTTTTCAGACGAATTAAAAAGAAAATAACGAAATATAAAATGAGGGGGTGTAAGTTAAATGAATTTGATCTATACTAGATTAGTATACGTGTTTTGCACGTGTTTCTCACGTCAATCAATAAAATATACATAAGAATTAAGAATAATATAATTAGAAAGTAGCAATATATTAACGTTAAAAAATAGTATATCTATTTAAATTATATAAATAAATATTTTATCTCAAATATATTATTATGTGATGTGTCTCACTTCAGTGTTTATCATAAACGAAAAGAACAAAGTTAATTTGAATTTCATGCTAATAAAACTATTCCCAAACCTCATTACTCCTTTCATAGGAGACACCTTCAAGAACACCCAATCACTTACTTCAAACTCCAATTCTCTTTGTCTCAATCAAAATAATACAATTAAATCTAACTTTTACACACCAAAATTTTCTCAAAGTCGTCCGACACTCATCTACCACTTGTAAACAATAACAAATAATACGATAATAGAGATATCAAAATAACGCAACTAAATCTAACCTTTACATAAAAAAATTCCTTAAAGCCGACTAACATTTATCTATCACCTGTAAATTACAACAAAATAATACGATAAAAGTGATATCAAAACAATCTAATTAAACTTAAATTTTACACACAAATTTTTTTCAAAGCTGATCGAGATTCATCTACGAACTGTAAACTATCACAAAATAACAAACGGATAGAGATATTACGCTAATACAATTAAACCTAACTTTTACCTAATTTTTTTTTAAAAAATGACCCACATTCATCTAGCATCTGTAAATTAAAATAAAACAATAAGATAATAAAGATATCAAAACAATACAATTAAACCTAACCTTTACACAAGAAATTTTTCAAAGCCAACCGACAATCATTTATGACCTGTAAACTATAAAAAAAAATATAATAGTGATCACAAAGTTTCGATTTTGATCCAACTAATTCTTGTTTGAGCAAAAATTTTGACCCTAAAGAATGATTTTGATATATATATATATATTTATATATATATATATATATATATATATATATATATATATATATATAACACATGTTTAATTCTATTATGTTGACAAAAACAGTGAAAAAGTTGAGGGTTAGAAAAGCAAGGATCCACCAATCTAGACATGAAATCGAATCAAGTTAGATGAGCATCAATCCTATTTTCCTAATAGGAAAACTGGTTTGTTCTCTAGTTTAACGTATATCTCAATATTTATAGAAGTATTTCCTTAATATAATCTTATTTTTGAAGTATTTTTCTAATTGAACAGTAGAAATGAAAATATTAATTAATTCTCTTACCATATATTCTAGGAGTCTTATATATTTCAGGAAGTCTAATAAAAAAAAAATATTAATTAAGTCTCCTGCCATATATTTTAAGAGTCTCCTATATTTTAGAAAGTTTAGTTAATATAATAAAAAATAATTAATTAATAAATTAAAAAATAGTAAAAAGATAATTTTATCTAAAGAAGAGAAGAATAAAAAGTTTAAATAATTTTTTTAAGAGTGTCCACAATTTTAATATATTATAGATATAGATTAATTTTTAATATATTAAAAATATAGATTATAGATATAGATACATAGATGTATTGAATACAAATAAATGAACACACACCATTGGTGAAGCCACCTCTCCTAGTTGGAAAAGCACTTTAAATAAAATCCGAAAGTATGGATTGCACGTGCCGATCAGCCTCCCCCTAAAAAAAGAAAAAGAATGAGAATGATAGCCAAAGTAGAACAACCAAATATTTGCTGCATTCTCTCATCTCCATCTAATCTAGTAATCATTTAGTATATAATTTCTAGATCTAGCAATAATATTATTCCTAGTTTTCTATAATATATACCCCCACTTTTCAACTCTCTAAATCTCAGCATCATCGATTTCATCGAAAACCCTAAATTACTCACCTTTTTGTATCTTGGTTGAGGATGAGACAGAGGAAGAAATCGAATACAGAGGTGTCACAGCAGCAAGACCAACACCAGAATGCTCACTTGTCTAAGTTCAGACAACTTTTCGATCCCGAAGCTTCTTGGGATAAGGTTTTGTTTTTATTTTTTCATTGTTTTGTTTGTTGTTTTTTCAAGTATGGATAACTGCATATTGTTTAATGTTATATTGATGTTTGTTTCCCCTTTGTGCTGCTTAATTATGGATGTTTAACTTATGGGTATTTGATTTTGGTAGATTTTGTATTCGTAATAATGGAAAATTTTCGTATTCTTGTGTATCTGAGAGATGAACCATGAATCCCACAACCCAACAAACAGTGGTGGAGCTAGAATTTCTAGTAAGGGGTTTGAAATAGGAAAAGTATAAATGAAGAAGCTAAAGGGGATCATCATCTACTACTATATGTACATAATTAGTAATTTTAACCATGTATAAATAGCATAATTTTTAGCTGCCCCTTGGCCTTACTTGGCTTCGCGCCTGCTCTCAAATAGGAAAGGATTTTATGAGGTCTTGATTATGTTGGAGTGTTTTGTGGGACATTTGGAGTGGTGGGTGGAGTGATTAAGACATTCAAAGTTCTTTTTTTACAAGTAGTGATTAAGACTCTTCACTAAACTGCTTAGATTACAGTTACAAATAGTAATAACTGTATTTACTAGTTCTAGGAAGGTGTTCAGCATTGCTGTTTCATTGAGAAAGCATCGATAGATGCATAATTACAAGTAGGTAAAGATACAAAAAGGAATTACAGGCCCTTATTCACTTATTCCTTCTAAATATAGAGCACTAATGAAATCTAAAAACTGTCCAGTATTAGGTACTGCCGTTAACAGCATGAATAGGGGTTGAGGAATCATCAAAACATCTTCTGTTCCTCTGAGTCCAAACACACCAAGACATTGCAGCAGGAATCATATTCCAGACCTTTCTGATGGGTCTTATCAATTCTCCATAAACTCCAACACGTGTGAGCTTCTCTCAAACTTTTTGGCATCACCTAGCCTAGTTTAAAGATACACAGGAACGTGCTCCAAAGATCATAAGCATTTTAGAGAATTTTCAACCAGGAAAGGTTTTAACTTTGCCTTTGTTATAAGCATTAATCTGAAAAGAAAGATTTCTTAGACTTTTAGCTTCTCCTTTATACTTTCTGTTAGCAAACCAGGTTTGTGTTACAGTTTGATGGGTCATGGTCAGTTTCAGTCTTTGGCTGCTGTATTATACATTAGTCACTAATAATTGTTTCGTCTTGTAATTGCAGGATCAACTGGGTGATGTATTGCATTGGACTAGACAATTGATGGCTCTTGTTTGTGGATTAATATGGGGCGCCATTCCTTTGGTTGGTGGCGTCTGGTTTATGCTGTAAGTTTCTTCTATGCCTCGCTGCCTTCTGTTTCTGAAGCCATGGAATCTGCTATTGACTTGCTGTATGTCAAATATACTTCTTTCAATCCTGTAGCTGCACTTCATTTCTATGTGTTAATTATCATGTAGATGAGTTTCATTTCACTTCATTACCTATTGTCAGTTGTTGCCTGTATGTTGAATTTATTCATTTGCCCTTGTTTTTTGCTTATTATCAGTTGAGCTTATTTCAATTCATTAGCTCTCGTCCATTGATCATTATCGGCTGAGTTTATTTTGGTTCATCAGCTCTTGCAAGAAGTCACACCCATTAGGCAGCTTTTTTACTTCAGTTAGTTTATATGGTAACTCTTCATGTTTGTACTTACTGTTCTGCTTTGCTTACATGGACTTCATTAGCATGCCATTGCCTAGAAGTTGGAATAATATACTGCTACTTGGAAAGAGTTCCTGACTTTTATGTCAATTTTAAAGTTGTGATGGCTGTAAAGATTCATTCACTTAGGAGGTGTGAGTGTATGAGTTTTGCGAAAGGAGGGGCGCTCTGTCTAAGGACACATTGAGGCAGCAAGCCTTGCATTGTCATTTAAAATAAAAAATCATGCTATGAGGTTAGACAAAGAATTAGTTTATCTCCCTACTGAAGTTTTTGAGAAAATGGTGTAATTCGAGCATGCATGAGAAAGGGAGAGGGAGATAGGTAGTTTGAACAGAAAGCCCACTAAAAGGCTATTCCTTTCACTCTATTGAATGAAGAACTGCACGGGGAAGAGTGTTATTAATTCGACAGCCAAGCCGACTATTATACACTTCCACTCAATCTTAATGAAAGGAAGCCCTTTCATCCTAATCTAATCTATTGAGGAGGGGGAAACTCTAAGAACTCGTAGGAAAAGATGTCATATTAACCTTTAAAAAGTTATCCAAAAGTGGACCTAAGGTAATGTATGATATGCAAAAATGATGATGGGAGGATACTCTAGAAACAGGGATAAGAAAGTACAGAAGCATGCATAGTTGGCATGAACTTATTTGATCATGCATGTTCTTAGTAATCGCTATATGATTCTACTCTGATAATATAAAGGGCTTCATTAAAGTACTTCAATAACTTCTTCAGGACATTTAAGGCTTTATGCTTTGGATACTAAAACTGTTTCTAATTATACTTTGGGTAAGAAATCAATAAATAATTCATTTAAAAAAATTTCTTTATTGAAATAGTAACTGACAAGTATGTAACAAAAAAACTTGATATGATTAAATAAGGTAAAAAGAATCAAAACCGAACATGTCTTTATTTAGACCCTGTAAAGGCTAAACTAATTTTGCTCGAGCCTTTAATCAGTAGTTGCTGGAAGAACATTATTTTTTATTTTTATTACAGTTGTGTTTGATTCAGCTTGGTCACATCTAGACTATCCTCTTGATACCTGCTATCTCTCATTAGTGTATTTTGTCTCTGCTGGAATTTGAATATTGATTGTCCTCACTTTATGGACTGCCAGATCCACCCTCCCTTTGGGTGCCGATCGAGAAGAGCACTCTGTTATTCTTTTGGAGTAGAAATTTCTTTTTGAGGAATGAAGTGGACCTCCTTGTCGTTATGATTCTCTCTATTTCTTTTCTAAGTGTTGCTCTTTGAAAATTTTGTTCCAGTCAGTGAGTTGTTTCAGACTCTTCAACTAACAACCTTAGGCCCTTTCTGGTAAAAAATGTGGCAGTATGGATCTGCTAAAATTCCTAAATACTTTGAATTGCTTTTTTCTAATAAAAGATAAGTCAATACATGTGTCTCTAGAACCCTTTAGACTGAAACTTCTACTATGGTCTTCTTCAAATATGTAGGTAGTAAGGATTGATCTTTTCTCGGAGTTACCTTTTTTTTTTTTTTTGAAGTCTTTTCTCGGAGTTACCTTGAACCAAACTCTGATGCAACTATTGTTACGGGTGTTGTCAATAAGTGAGTGATTGAATATAATAAGTTTGATAAGGGAGAGAAAGTTGAAAGACCGGATTTATATGTTGGACAAAATGTAGAATCTAAAACTCAAGATAGGTGTTGCAGGAGCAAAATGCTTACTCCGAGATATACCAATTAGAAGTTCATGTCTGCTGAACTGTTTGATGCCTACTTTTCAGACAAATGGTTCCTAGTTATACTATTTGATGCATGATGAACGATATATATCGTAATCCAAATACGGGCAGGAAATCCGGTAGAGATCTGCTTCTCATTCCTTTGATGGAAGAATGCCGGTTCCTTGAGTTGAAGATATCTTATTTATCAAAAAATTAGGCTGTAAGTTTAAAATACTGTTGTCATTAACTGATTCTTACAACGGTAATTGCACTCGTCTTAAATTTAGGTTTCTTGCGCTTTCAACCGGTATTATCTACTGTTATTATGCGCTGGTGCTAAAAGTTGATGAAGAAGATTTTGGTGGGCATGGAGCTCTCCTACAAGAAGGGCTTTTTGCTTCTATGACACTCTTTCTGGTACTTGAACTTCCTTTCAACTCCTTTTTCTGTTTTTATAAGTGAACAAGTTATGTCCTTTAATATTGCTGCTAATACCTTTTTTCCCTCTCCTTTTTCTTCTATTATGTTTGCACAGCTTTTTTGGACCCTAGTCTACAGTTTGGCTCACTTTTGATGCGGGCTTCTCAATTTCACCGAGCTTCCCGTCTCTTCGCAAGTCAGAACTCATATTTTGGTAGATGTACCAGGTGTTATTTTTGTTGTTGTTGGGATGGAGTTCCCAAAAAGACAACGTTGGCCAATTTTTCGACTGTGCAATATTATCTTCAGTGTAATCTGAAACATGGCAGCTTTCCATTTCAAACATAGTTTAAGATGTATTTGTTCAGCATTATTTGCTCCAAGTGCAGATCATGCTTTGACTCAACAACTATGCTAGTTTCTTAGGTAGATAGAAATGCTTATATTAATGCTTTTTCTTTATACACTGATTCTTCATGGAGGTCCGCAGGATTATTACACTCCACGCAATCAATATCCCCTGCTCAGGCATCTTACTGGAATTCTGGAAACAGATTCAGTAGTCTCCAAGTCACCACTTACAAAAAATGCCCACTAATTCCATCTTAAGTAGTGCATTCAGGTCAATTTTTTTGTCCACCAGTATTCTATCCCAAGCGGAGAATAAGCTAATAATTGGCTAAGCTTTTCATTGTTTCAAAGTTGGAGATGAATCATTCATTTCGATGTAACTGGACATAGAAGGAGAGATGCTGAATGAGAGAAGACGGCCTAGTACTGGATTATGCTACGCACTGCCAAATGACATGTTCACATATAGATAAATGAGACATTCATTTCGCAGAAAACAATTATATGTTTACCAATGGCCAGTTCACTGACAAATGAGATATTTTCATTTCATAAAAACAATTATGTTCACTAAATTTTTCCAAGTATGAGCAAATACACTATAGTTTCCAATTATCTGGGCTGAATTCTTCTATTTATGGTACTAGTAAATTTTTCATGATGGGAGATTCGGGGCTGAGTTGGATTTAAGAACCCAAACAATTTTTCAACAACTTGCAGCAGAATTTTCAAATCTGTATAGTATGGAGATATTGACACAAGGCGGCGAACTGTGCTCTGGCTGATAAGGTGTGTGCATAACGCTTCGTGATCATCATCAGGATTAACTTAGGAGAATACAATCAACATCATTGTCATGCCCATCTTTGTCTCTGTCTAATTAAGTAAACGCGCCCATAAACCCAACGTCTGCCAGGTCTTGAGCTGGATTGCTGCAGTAAAAGCATATGGTATCAGGGCAATTATACACTTGAATAAGATCAGAATCTGAATGGTGCAAAAAATGGAATAAATTGGGCATTTTCCAAGGATGTACAGAAGCAATTAATAAGAGAAGAGTGAGAATAACAATTTAAGTAGCAGGTTAGATCATCATTAGAAGAAAAACTTATTCAACACCTTAAAATTTATAATTTTATCTTCTCTTATAGACCATCTGATAGCATAAAAAAATATGATCTTGCAAAAGTCATAAAGTTGAGAAGTAGAATATCATATCATAAAAAAGACATTATTTGAGACAAAACAAACAGAAAATATTTATATGTAATGAGATAAGTTGGAGCAGCAAGTGTACAAGGAGTTCTATGACAGCTTTAAGAGAACGTTAATACAATCACTGACATCTTATAATTTATCATCACAACAATTTTTTGCTAATTATTTCTCAAGAGTTATCATGGGTTTGAAGCTATTGTATCCAAAGTAAAGGGAAAAAGCTTAAGTATATAAGAATAACAATATCTGAACTGTAAAGGAATGATCTCCACTTTCCAGCAAGTAAATGAAAATGTCACAGTGACAGGAAAAAGGAAATGGTACAAAATTCCTCCAACCAAATAAGCATGTAGTGTGAAGTAAGATGAGGACAGAGGTCATGGTCAAAAGTACCTCAACATTGGTTTGAAATTCTAATCTGCTTTCACAAACGTGACAATCAGCTCTATGCGGGGAATGATTGGATCTCTCTGCTTTCAGGAAAGCAAACACCTGAAGGTAATATGTATAGAGCTATGAGGTTCATCCATTCCAGTATAAGGAGATACGATTTAACCCTTCTTCAGTGGAATCATATCAATAACTTCTAGAAATGCTTGTGAACATGCGAGAAGTTAGTTCTTAATTACCTCCTCACCACAGTTTGGGCATGCCCCTTTCAGAGCTACCAAGTCATTTTTCCAAAGTCCTTGAAGTGCTCCAACTGTGAATAGGTATCACAAGTTATAAACTGTACTTGGGATGCATTGATTGAAGAAATAAATTCTTAGAAAACTATGGACAAACTTGCTTCTAAACATGGTCAACAATCATATTTACACTGGTGATAATCACCCAACAGTACAACATGGAGGTAAGTCATAGAAAATATTTAATTCAAGGAAAGCCATTTCCTAATAGAAACCTTCTTAATGAAATTATTGCAAACTCTCTCTACTACCTAATTATGCAAAAGTACCAACATGACGCCAAATTAGATGGGAAGCGAAACAATCAAGAATCGAGTTGTGAAAAAGTATCAACTAATCCTTTTGTGCGCACATAAATGGAGGTATTCTCATACAGTTATTTTCCACAAACACTCATTTGCAAAGACAAAACCAAAAGTGTATTTCATCTAAAGAAAGACTATTTAGACACCAAAAAATCCTAAAGCATAACAGGTCATTACTTTTTTCTTTTGATTCCCTTGATTTTTATTTATTTTTTACTAAAAGAAGAGCAAGGCATGAATATTGATGTCAATCAACCTGAGCAACAAAGCTTAGATAGCATGCTAGCAGCAATAGAAATGGCTAAAAAACCATTTTCTCTTTACAAGTAGCCTTTTCCTATTGAGGCACCAAAAGATGCTTATAATTCTCAATTATATTACTTGCACTAGAACTCCAAACTACTGAACACCAAGAAAACCAAAGAAAAGTCATGTTCATAAAAGGGGTACAAACATGATATAAAACTAAGTTACATATTGCTGAATTAATATTTCTTGACCATGAGAAATGAAGGTTCAAGAAAGAAAACACATTACCAGAGGCCGAAGCAATTGGGAAGCCTATGATAGATCCCAACACCATAAAGAGGATTCCATTGAGCATGGTAAACAACTCAAAAGATTGATCGGTGTAGGACATTCCTGAATCAAATGTGTCTTGATAAGCTTGCACGATGGTGTAGATTAAAGGCACAATCAAGAATGAACTCCCAAACCCAAGAATCAGCAACCATACACTTGCTAATGCAAACACCTGTGAAGGATCTTCCTGCCCTACATCCACATTAATCAATATTCAAGTGTAGGACGAAAGCCTAGTCTACAAGTAGAAAAACTTTTCCAGGATAGAAATATTGTTCTAGGGAATGACACAGCTGAACTGGATTTGCAAATAGCACTACTAAAACTGTGGTGTAAGTAATGTATGTATACATCATAATGTTTTCTTTCTCCTTTTGCCATTGCAGGTGCAGAGACTTCATCTATGGAGAACAAATATGACGTCCAAGGAAAATATCTATCTAATAGAATTTAGTGAAGAAATATAAAGAACAAGCACAGTTGATGAATCAAATTTGGAACATGAATTTTATAGACTTAAATATATCAAACAAGTGAGAGGCAATAGAAAAGAGAAGGTAGAGAGTAATATTATAACAAGGAACAATTTTAAGGCAAGTTTAAGATACTTCCCTCGGAGTTCGAAGTACTCATGTTTACAGTATTCTAAAAGGAATGGAAATAATATTCCAAACGCAAATAGTTATGACCAGCAAAGTTAAAGAAAACACTCAAATAGATATCACAATAAGCAATTCATATAACCTATGGTAAAGCACAGTGGCATCACAGTAAGCAAGTCATATCACAATAGTATCACCTCTGCATCAGCATAAGTTGAGTGCCGCCTAAGACTGCAGCGGGGATACTTGACTACATGCTTTGAACCATACCACCGCAATCTTAACTGTTGTAGAAAAAAATTGTGCATGAGTATCAGAACATAAATGAAAAGTTCAAGTTTTCAACTATATAGAGAAACTTACCTCTACTCTGTCAAACATATCATCAACTATTAAAGGCATTCCACTGTAATAAGAATCACGCGCCTAAGAAAACACAGAAGTACAAAATCAGAGAGCAGCAGGACAGGAGAAAAAAGGAAAAATATGGGAAAAAGAAATCAAGTTTCTGAACCACTCACCACCAGTCTTTATAGCTCAACAAGTTTATGGAGGATTTTCACAAACAATAACAACAACATACCCAATATATTTCCATCAAGTGAGGTTTGGGGAGGATAAGTGTACGCTGTCCATACCACCACCTCGGATGTGAGACAGAGATGTTATTTTCGGTAGACCCCCGGTTCAAAATAAAATAATCTAGACAAGGAATAGTAAAAGAACAAGATACAATAGAAATAACATATCCACTAATACCATAAACAAGAAACATCAAGTAATACAATAAAAGATACAACATCCTAAACTCGTACTAACCTTCTAGCCTAATCCGCCTCCTCCACAACTTCCTATCTAGGGTCATGTCCTCGGTAAGTTGGAGCTGCTCCATGTCATGTCTAATCACCTCCCTCCAATAGTTCTTCGGTCTACCTTTACCTCGCTTGAAACCATCGCTAGCCGACCTCTCACACCTCTGCACTAGGGCATCCATGCCCCTCCTCATCACATGATCGAACCATCTCAACCTCGCTTCCCTCATCTTGGCTTCCACCAAAGTCACTCCCACTTTTCTCGAATAACCTCATTTCTAATCCTATCTTTTCTAGTACACCCACACATCCACCGAAGCATTCTCATCTCCGCCACCTTCATCTTCTGGATGTGGGCTTCTTAACAGGCCAACACCCCAGCCCATACAATAAAGTCGGTCTAACCACCACTTTGTAGAACTTTTCTTTTTAAGTTTAGGAGGTACCTTTTTGTCACACAAGATTTCGGAGGCGAGCCTCCATTTCATCCACCCTACCCCAATCCGATGAGTGACATCTTCGTCAATCTCTCCATTCTCCTGAATCATAGACCCCACATACTTGAAACTATCTCTCTTATTGATGGAATGAGTATCAAGCTTAACAACCACATCGGACTCACGAGACACCTCGCTGAACTTACACTCCAAATATTTCGTCTTGGACCTACTCAACCTAAACCCTTTAGACTAAGGGTTTGCTTCCAAACCTCCAAGTTAGCATTAACTCCACTATGTGTCTCATCAATCAAGACCACATCATCCGCAAAAAGTAAAGCACCTCACCTTGAATTTGCCGCGTCAAAACATCCATCACCAAGGCAAAAAGAAATAGACTGACCGTCGATCCTTGGTGTAACCCCATCAAGATGGGGAAGTGTTCCGAATCCCCCCCCAGTCCTAACCCGAGTCTTGGCTCTGTCGTACATATCCTTAATCGCCCTAACATACAATATAATATGCATACACCTCTAGCCTCCAAACACCTCCAAAGAACCTCCCTGGGAACTCTATCATAGGCTTCTCTAAGTCAATAAACACCGTGTGCAAATCCTTCTTCCTTTCCGTATACTGCTCCACCACTCTCCTAACAAGATGGATGGCTTCAGTAGTCGAGTGCCCTAGCATAAACGCAAACTGATTTTCAGAAATATTAACAATACTCCGCAACCTCAACTCCACCACCCTCTCCCAAACCTTCAAAGTTTAACTCAACAACTTGATACCCTTATAATTGTTGCAATCCTGTATGTCACCCTTATTCTTATACGCCTACAATTGTTTCAATCCTGAAATTCTTATCCTGAATTTCACAAACACTACCTAGTAATAAATTCTTGTTATAATGCATACACTTTACAAGGCCAGGTTTTTGGCCACGCCAAGGACTAAAATTGCTCCATCATGAACTAAAAATCACAGATATGGACCTCATGAAGTACAAATTACAAACATAAAGTACTCAAAAAGCTTACAAAAAGCATCAGTAAGCTTTTAACCACTCAAACGAGCTACTAATTTAGGTAGTCATTGAACTCAAGTGATTCAACAAACAGTAGGTTCCTTAATTTACATTACATACTCCATTTGTCTCAATTTATGTCGCACAGTTGAAAACTTGAAATTTCGATATTCAAACTTGTATAATTTGACCGTGAATTTGGACATAGAAACTTTAAGTTTTTTCAGAAATAAAATTTATATATTTGAAAACAACTTTAAAAGTACTATAACTCACAATAATTGACATATAAAGAAATTCCGGTGAAAGAAAAACTTGTTTGAATCTCGAAATTTTAACTGTGCCACATAAATTGAGCAACAGGGCGTATTTACGTAAACTTCTGAAGGCACATATGAGTGATCATTTCTCTAATTAAGCAGAAGCTCAAACAAACAGTACTCAGTAAGATAAGTCAACATTGAGAGTTATACAAGGTAATTTATGCCATGAATAGAAGTCAATATTACTTAATCATTGAATAATCAAACCAAATTATAAAGCTTCTTACAAGCTGAAAATCAGCATTACCTGGCGGTAGAGTGCTTCTAAGGTTTCTTTACTAGCTGTTTCAACAGGTCCGACAAATATACATGAAGGTCCTTGAGGTGTCTCTCGCTCTTCACAAGTGGATACGCCATGGCTCCGGGCGGATATCCGGACCGGTAACGAACCTCCGGTTCGGGAATTGCTTCTGCTCAGATCGATAACAGTGGAACCAAGCACGCGCCTAGAAATGGGAGACCACGCGCCGGCCATGAACTGCCGACGTTGGTTGCGTCGCGGCAGAAGAGAATTTTTTTTTTGAAGAAACGAGTGGTTAGGATATTGTAAAATCGACGGGTAATTTTGGCTTTGGTTCGTTATGGCCACGAATTCTGGTGTTTATAAAGGGAAGGCGAATGACGAAAATGCCCCCATGTCCATGTGGTCGAATTTTGATTTTCTAAAGTAAATATCTTTGTTATTAGTGGCTGATATTTTTGTCCAACTGTGACATTTGATTTTGGCTTTGTGCCAAATATCCTTTTCTGGACAAGAAGGCTGTGGAGTGAGGACACCAAAAACTACCATTCAATAATATTTCCCCCCGTCCTATATTAGTTGATCACGTTAACTTTACATGATTTTTAAATAAAAAAATTATCTAAATAAATAATTTATATTTCTAAATTACTAAAATCACTCCACTTCTAAAATATTAATTAAATCCCAACATTTATAATTTTTTGATAAAGTTGAGATGCAAGTTAAAATTTTCTTTTCTTTAGATGTAACTTTACCAAAAATTAACTCATTTTCTCCTCTTTGTAAGCCTTAATTCAAGCAGTAGTTTCTATCCAATTTCTCTCTCTATTTCAAACCTTTTAATTAAGGTAAATTTCCTCCCTAAAATCAACTTCAATTTCTTCTATTCTGATTTTATTTTATTTTCAAAAAAATAAATTTGAAAAAACGACATTATTTATCGGATTTTTTGTTGTAAATTCTGTAATTGGGTTTACAAAGTGATTTTTTCAGTTTTGGGATTGCACTGGGTATGTTGTTGTTGTTGTTGTTGTATTCCTTCCCTTCCAATTTCTTCAAACTAATCTACCACTGGCATAACTGTTGGTGCTGGTGTCGTTATCCTTATTAACTCTATTGACATTACTTTGATGGATGACAGTAAATTAATCTTGCAGGGAAGAAAAACTGTTGGAACGTGCAAAAGTCCTGAAGGTCAGCGCTGGAACTGAATCTGATGCCGATCTTGGTCCAGTAATTAGCAAGCAGGTACATAGATCAACATTTCATAAACAAGCTACTCAATGACTCCTGGTCCTTGCAATTTGTCATGTATAAGATTCTAGACCGATGTTTTTCAGCTTTTATCCTTTTTTTTTTAGACCACAGGCTAAAAAACGAGTATGTCGATTGATTCAAAGTGGTGTTGATAGTGGAGACAAATTATTGCTTGACGGAAGAGACAAACATTGATATGTATCTAGTGTTGTTTTAGTTTTATTGAAAGACGTATTATAAAAGATACTTGTTATTTCTTCTAGATACATATTTTACTATCTTGTATCTATGGTCGGATGAGTATGCATTTTAATGTATCTAATGTTTTATTAGTTTTATTGAACTAAGCAAATAAAAGATACATATTTTTAAGCTTGAAGGTACATTTTGTATTATCTTGTATCTATTGTATGATGTAAATACCACTAAAACTAAGCATTTTATATGTGTCTCTTGTATTTTTAAGTTATATTGAAATAAGCATTCCAAAGATACATGTTAGTAAGTTTTGAGATACATATTATGGAAAAGGTTTATATTATATGTATCTGTTATAATTTTTTTTTATGGAGTAGGGAATGCAACACAATAAGAAAAGTGCACTTGATTAAAGTGGACTAAGATTTTCGTATTCGTTTGAGATACACATCACTTTTGTTCAAGTATGGGTCTCGAAAGGCGGAGAATGAAAACTAGTGAGAATGACGATCCACCGAGGCCAAGGAGCATCTTCATACCAATGAAAAAATATTGTGTTCTGAATATTGAATAGTTGTGTACCAGTTGAATATTTAAAACTTTTCATGAAGTTAGTTGTTGCTTTTTACTGTTATATACACTTTAAGGGCTCATTTGTTTGCACTTAATGGAGGTCTGAATCTGAATGGTTCAGACTTCAGACCATTAAGTGCATTTGTTTTTTATTAAGATTTTAACTCTTAATAAGTCTGAATAGATCTTAATCATTCAGATCTAGAATCAAGTCTTAATAGGTCTGAAGAGGTATTTTGGTGTTGGATAATATTCACCGCCACTCTATTCATAATTATCAATCACCATCACAAACCACCTCTGCCACCGCCACCATTGTCAACCACCACCTACTACTACTAACCACCTCCACCATCACAACTACCATCGACAACAGATATAGCTACCAACCGCTATTGTTAATCGCTACCACACCTACTACCTCTATTTTTTTAAATATATTCACCGCCACTACCGTCGTCAACAACACCACCATCATCAACCACTACCGGTCAATCTCTACTATCGACCAACTCATCTATCACAATTAGTATCACTGCTAACTACCACTAATACACCACAACCTCCACACATTCTTTGACCGTCACCATCATTGTCACTAGTAACACAACCTCTACCATCACTTCAATCACTACCATCGCTACGATTTATCTCTACTAACAACCATCTCCACCATCACAACTAACAACATCTCCAACTATCACCAACACATTGTCAAACCATTATGCATTCATTTTTCAACCACCACAATCAACACCTCCAACTACTAATATCAATCAACGTCACATCACAACCACCACCACCACTATCAACTGTCACCATCATAACAGTCACTACAATACCAATCATCACAACTATCACTATCAATATTACTAATCACTAACATCAATCATAGTCACTGCAACCACCATTATAAATCATCTCCACTATCACTAACAAACATAAATATTTTTTCAATCAAATAATAATTTTGTTGTATTAAATTACATACTTTTCTGATATATAATTAGTTTTTTATTTGAATTATATTTTTTATTTTATTATATACACAAATAAAATTCTTTTGTACATTTAGATCTTGAAAAACAAACAATCTTAAGCATTCATTTTTCAGATCTAGAAACAACATCTTAATCATTCAGATGTATATTCAGATTCAAACCTCACAATCTTAAAAAAAAACAAATGTAACCTAAGAGTTGTTTTTGAAATTTTACAAAATATTTGATGGAAAAGTAGTTCAAACATATTTGTGTACCTTTTATATATTTTTCTTGATGGTTCTTCAAGTTTCTTATGTATTATTGTTTTGCCTCAGGTTTTAGTAACATCTATAATGAGTGCATTTTATATATTTATGTTATGTTGTACGAGATACAAGTTAATTTTTTTGTATTTCATATGTTTTTAATGTATATTGTTTAAAAAATATGGTTGTGTAAATGTTTACTAGTTTGTATCTCGTTTAAAAACTATGGTTGCATAAATATTTACTAGTTTAATGGTGAAGTTGTTCTACTTTATCTGTGAAATTTTTATATATTTTTCTTGACGGCTATGCAAATTTTGTAAAAAGTTAAAATTTTATGTAAATATCAGTAAACATACCGTTACATAGGTAATTTTTACTTTATTAATATCAGCAATGTCCAAAATATTCATAGTTGTTAGCAGCTCTCCAAAATGATTAACATTTATTCATTTGGTTGCACTTTTGAGAATTGTAGAAACTTTGGTGAAAGGACGTATAGTCAAATTATCCAGCACTAGCATTTGATTGTGAAACGCCTTTCGGGCACAATCAATTCAATGTAAACTGAAAAAGACTCACTTCAAGATTTTCTACACTTACAATTTGTTAAATCTTGTCATTTTCATTTTTAAGATGCCACGAGTCCATGACACCAGTAAATTGCAATTACATCAACAAAGAAAAGATTGAATAAACAACATATAAACCTAATAATTATTGTGACATTTCTCTGAATACGAAACGAATATACACATGGAGAATCAATATAATTTCTTAGTTAAAAAATAAATATTTTTTTAAGTATTATTGTTGTAGTACTTATGTTGCAAGTATCTCCAACAATGTATCGAGCCTCAATTTGTTCGCTACCGCCGATAAGATGCTTTAAATTCTCAAACACAATTCTCCAAACGATATCTTAGGATGTAGTTGCATTCATGCAAACAAAAAGGTCAGAATATTATACTAAAATAAGATGATTCTTACGTACTATAATAAAAATATGAGAGATACATTCACATCATAATTGATTACAATTTGTATCTGTAACAATACTCATATGTAGAGTACACATATTTAGCTAAAAATAAAATAATACAACACACATAAATATATACAAGCATAGAACCATTGATACAAGAAACAAAAAACTGTATCATGTACGAAAAAATGTATCTCAGCTTTATTAACTTAACAACAAAAAAGTTATGTAGAATAATAACCAATTTAACGTTAGATACATAATTCATTAAATTAGATATAATTTTCAACATATGATATGTTAAAGAAGATACATACATTTTCTTGCCCGATCTTTTAGCATAGAAATTGAATGAATGCTCAATTGCATACTTTGCCACGACTAAAATTAAAGTACACTTGTCCTTGTAGAATTGTCCAACCTTAACTTCACTATTTTTGGAATCAGTAATGATCTTGTTCCCATTCATATCAAACAACGGCATAGGAACAGAAACTTTAGATTTACAAGCAATTAATTTTGAAACTTTTTCACTAAAATTTTCCAAACACATTACAGTACCAACTTTATCATCAAACAACTTCTCACTAGCAGATTTATTTTCTGTTGTGAGGCTAAGTGCATACACCTCAAAATCAAGTTCACTTTTCTTGATTTCAATATAAAGCCTTACACCCATCTCATTACGGATCAACAACGGTGTCGCATTACCATCAACTATGTATCGAACCTCAATTTTTTTCGGTTTTCGTCAAATTTCAACTCTACCATAATTGTCAAAATCAACTTTTCATACGACACAAATTCACTAACAACGATTTCATTACTCTTATAGCCTTCTTACTTTATATTGTTAATTCAAATGTCGGAATGACGTAATAACACTGAAATATTCATTGCAATTACCTCAAACAAGATCAAGAAAAAAAAAACGTTTCAATTTTTTTCTATGTGGAAACTGATTTTGTTTGAGGATTTTGTTTAAAAGATGAAATAACAAACTAATTACCTTATAATGTGGGATATTATTACGTTTTTACCTTAATTAGTTATGATAATTGCTACATTAGTGCTGTTACATCCCTTAAAACAAGTAAATTAGTTTAATAATAACATGTAACTGCAGGATGTATCTATCGCAAATTGAATGTATCTTCAAAGGCCATAAGTTGGGATTTTAGAAAATTTTGAAAAAAGTTGAGATATTTAGTAAATACCACTAAACATGTCTTTATATATGTAATTTTTACTTTTAAATAAGCATAGTCTTACTAATTTACCATTAAGATACTCTTTTAAAACTTTATAAATTTATTTTTACATTTTCAAAGAGTATTAATTGTAGGAATAAAATGTGAAAAATATAATTAAATTTATCTTTTTAGTAAAATAATTAACTAATAATATGGGACGGATTGAGTTGACACACACCTCATTTAGCCTAATCTTATTCGGATTTAGGGATATTTTTCTTGTTTGAGTCAAGCACATCATTCAACAATCAGTTACTTCACTGATTACGAAATTGAAGAAAGAACGAAAAACTCCTTTTGCGTGTGGCCTTAAATATGATACTTTTCCGTCTCATATTATTTGACATATTTGTTTAAAAAATTATCTCAATAACATGTTTAAAGAATCAACTTATAATTGATTTTTTTTTTTTTTCAATTTTACTCTTTACTAATTCAAGAAAAGAGTAATCAACTCTCATAGATAATGATAATATATAATACGAGTTTAATAAGATTACATTAGTCAATTTGCACCCCTTACTAATTTCTCTTTTAAGAGTTTGCTTGTGGCGAGGGGTTCAATTGAATACTCTTCGTGCAGTAATTATATTACGTAAATAGGTTAGTGCTAAAATCTGGATCGTTCAGCAATGGAGAATTTGTGAGGTAAGAGGGAGTAGAAGAATTTTCTGAATTGGAAACTGTATTGATCTAATCTGTTATAGTTGTACAAGCTAATGTATATATAGACTCGTAAGTGTAACGGACTCAACTAATGCTGCCAGCTAATCGTTTAACTATGAATACAAACTGATTACAGAAATAATTACTAATTGATTATAAGTGACTGTGACATGCTCCTGCCTAGTTCAACACTCCCCCTCAAGTTGAGGGTGTAGAATGTTCAACAACATATTGTTGACTGCTCAATCCTTTGGTCAGTAAATCTGTTTGCTGATCTCCAGTGCCTACAAAGATTTTATTGATGACTCCTTCCTTGATCTTGTCTCGAATGAAGTGGCAATCTGTTTTGATATGTTTTGTTCGTTCATGTAAGATAGGATTAGATGCTATTTGCATTGCTGCCTTACTGTCACTCAGAATTGTCACTGGTTGAGAGTCACTTGTGTTTGTTGCTTCTTGTATTTCCAAGATACAAGTGATTTGGCGAACTTGACTAAGTATCCAGTCAAAGACCTTCTAGTATTTGGATATGCTGCTCAATTTGAATCACACCTACAAGTAAGCTCCTGGCTAGGTGACGAGCTCATAAGAACCCCTTGTCCAGGTGCAAGTTTCAGATATCTCACTACTCTGATAGCTGCATCCCGACGAGATTGCTTTGGTGCCTGTATAAACTGACTTAATGTTTGGACAGTGTAGCTAACTCTGGCCTTGTTATAGTGCAATAACTTTCCCATCAACCTTTGATAAGCACCAATATCTGTCCTATTGCTTCATCATAGTCTGCAGTAGTCAATTTGACATTGACCTCCAAAGGTGTTGGTGAAGGCTTTGCTCCACTGACTCCCAACTCTGGAATCAACTCCAATACATATTTCCTTTGATTCAATAGAATGCCTGACTTGGATCTCAGCAATTCAATTCCCAGAAAGTATTTGGTTCTGGTGCATTCAGTTTACATCATAGGATACATGAGGGCACAAAAGCAACACGCAATTTAATTCAACAGTTGAGTGCTGACTCTCTCTCGAACAATTTTAAATCTTGGATCCTGATTATCTTTCTGTGTGTTTGTTGCTCAAGTCACAATAGCTAGTTATGTAACTAGAATTGGTGCATTTATAGAAGTATAATGTACAAGCACGGACAGAAGTTTTTAGCTTATTAGAGACTCTTAGGAGCTTTCTTTTTGTGTGTGTATGTTTGGATTTTGGGGTGAACGAGGGGCCACTAGGAGTACGATGTATGGTGTTTTCGAGAGTTATCCTTCATTCGAGTACTTTGTTGAGTAGGGGCTGGAGGTGGTTTTTGGTTCTAGAATTGTAAAATTGCATTGGTTCTTATGTTTAGTGCAGTTCATGGATGTGCTTGTTTGAATGCCCACCTTGTCTTAACTATATCTTTGATGATATCAGGTTCGTTTTTCCATTGTTGATGATTGTTTATCATTAGCAGAGGAGAAGTTTAGGGAAGTGATTTAAAAGAACTATTACACGAAGACAAAGTTTCATTGCAAATTGACCTCCGAACAGGTACCTGGACATCATATTTGCATTTTGTACAAAATCCTTACATTTGTTTGGATATTGATAATTGTAAGTTTCCTGGTACATCATGCCAACAATTTGTGTGTATTTGTTGCAAATCAATAGGTGAAGAATTTGTGTAAGCTTTTCATTTGTTCTAGCAAAAAAGTCGGGTGTACAACTCAAATCAGAGACTGGTACTATGGCCAAGGATGGCACATGGTTAAAACATACAACCTGAACATGTTCGACAGACTTAATGGGTGGAAGAACCTAGGTACCACTCACAGCCTAATCTGCTGGAAAGGGATGTAGTTACAACTCCATTGCAGCCATTAACTTGGCCTAAAAATTCACTACCACTTGTTGCTGGTCAATCACATGACAGAACTATGGAAACTGGTGTTTAAGGATGGGACATGATGACACATAATCGTTAGTGGAGCCTTGTGATTCTTATAGAGGGAACACACTGCTAAAGAATCCTGATATTTACAAAGGAGAGGGTTTAACAGAGCATTATGATTATCCCAGACAGGATGGATTACTAGAGCATCGTAACTATCAGCTAGTAAATTAGTAAACCATCATCCCTATGCTTTATACTCTTGAGAATTTGTCCTCCGAGGATCCTGTTTGCTCGCCAGGCAGACATCCCAAGTATAATCCTCCAACAGGCTTACGACCTGAATACCGTCTTGGTGATCTATCGAGTACAGTTCTACTAGAGGCATGTCTCCTGAGTAACGTTCATCTGCAGACTCTCTGCCCGAGTTCCAATATCATCATACCAATATTAAGTTCCACCAAAGGTACAGTAGAGAATGGTAACCCCTCCCACTAGAATTCAGCTTGAAAATTTGACTATTTATTGATTCAGTCTTCAGTGGGTTTCCGTAATACTGAATGCTTACAATGTAGATTGAGCTGAATTTCATTAGATGGTGTTCCTTGGTTTTCCAAGAGTTTTGTTGATGTCACATTTATAGAAGAGATCTGTTCAGCCAGGTTTCATCTTGATCTTTATGGCTGTCACCAACTTTTACCTTCTGATTGCGTTACCCAGTAATGAATGTTTGACTGTTTTTAATGTTGTTCTTACAGCTTATTATCTTCTAACTAATATTAACATCTGATAGAGTAGCAAGGCAGAGTAGATGCTGGGAAGGAAGACCAGTTTGATACAATCAACATCCTTTCCAGCAGATATGTTGATTCTTATTCTTTATAGGATGAGTTTGACTAAGCTTATGGGTAGAGGTTGTTACAGAGACCGTCCTAATTGGACAGAATTGTCCATTTCAAGAAGTCTCAAATGATTTGATAACCTAAACTACTCAACCTTGTCATCTTCTTAACTCTGGTGTCGAATTCTGATGCAGGATTCTGCAGCTTGTTCTATAAAACCCATAGAATTTACAAGGTGGATCCTTACATGATCATGAGCCGAGCTGCGCTACGAGTTGAAGTTTGCACGCTCAAAAAGTTAGTGAGTTGATGGTATTTTTAAATTATATATAAAAAATCAGTATACTGCATTTGTCAAAGTTGTTTGATCCTAGTCCTGATACTTCTGGAAAAGCTAGATGAACACAACTGTTAGCTCACCAAATCAGTATACAGCAATGTTTGTCTCACCAAAGGGAAGCTCATCATTGTTCCGTTTTGATTGACATTAAACGTTTGACATTGAGGATATTTCACAGATGAGTCTTTCATTATCTTGTACCATTAGTCTTACTATTGACATGGTGATAATACATAGTGAGGCACTGCTGTGAAAATTGTGGTCTGGGCCTCACAATACAAAGACTAATGAGTAATGAGGTCTAAGCCGCAGCGTATCAGTTTGCACTCTCAACAAGATTGGAGTAACAAAATCCCTTCTCACTCTAGCTCCTCATGCACTTAAAGAGTATTGTAAATTGTTAATTCATTTATAATTGTATAGTAACATATATTAATTGGTTGGTACAATCTTACACTTAAGTAAACAACCAGAAACAAATATTCACTTGATTTGCTTTTCCATGAAAGAACAGTTCCTATCTCAACTGAGTAAATTACCATGTATGTCAGTCTAATAGTTGACTGCATGTCTATGTGTGTATTTATGATGAATTTATTGATTATAATATTCCTGAAGACCTCCTTGGTATTACTGGAGGATGGTTATTTATTTTGAGGGGCCAAAAAAGTACTCTTTATGGCTTGCAGGTTACTTAAGATGGTAGTTGTGGTAGTTTGGTCCTAGATTGGCTATGAGTAGCCTTAGCTTGATGATGCTGGCAAGTGGCATGTCTCAACCCTCACGAGGAAGTGCATTCAATGCAATGGTCCTCAACTATAAATGATAAAATGCGCAAATGGTAAACGTGGAGTTACTACATGGGTTGGCTATTTCTGCCTGTTTAACATTGTCCCAAAAACATATTCACACTATGTTTTTATACAAAATAAATAGGGGATGAGGTTAGATTGGAAGGGGGGGGGGGGGGGGGGAAAGGGAATTTTTGTTGGGGGGCAAAGTTGGATGTCAAGAAGGGGGGGGGCATTCTCCACTTACTGAATTGGTTTGGTCCCCAAAACAACAACTCCAAACTGTGATCTTCGAACACTAAAAACAAACTCCAAACGGTGATTTTGGAAGTACATTGAAGTCTTTAGAGCGTGACCATCTTAACATGCTTAAAATATTTACATAAATTTCTATAGCAAGTACTAGTTGACAACATAATGATAATGATAACTAACGTGCTAAAGTTGTACAGGCTAACTAGACTTGAATCTTTTCTTAAATGCTTTGAGTTGTTGGGTTTCTTTTCAGTTACAACGCTCAGTCAATAACTAATTAAACTTGCTAGCACACCTTACTGGTGTAATATTTATGAATCTTGGATCCATTTCCAAGTTCAAAATAGCTTGGCACATATGGTTTAGCATACAGTTGAATCCAAAAACATTGTGTCGGTCCAAGAAGGTTTTTGAATTGACTTCCATACAATGATAGGTTTACTTCCTCCGTTTCAATTTGTTTGTTTGGTGTTCACTTGATACGGAGTATAAAAAGTAAGAAAGACTTTTGAGTCTTGTGCTCTTAAACTGTCCTTTAATCTCGCGATTTTAAACACATATAAAGTAGGGAAAAAAAAAGTAGTATAAACTTAAATCGGCATTGAAAGGACCTAATGATCCTTCATGTCCCTTTCCATGCATTCCAATTTGGACACATAGCTCTATGAGATTACTGAGTCCCTCCAGTACAGAAATACTTGTAGCCGAACAGGTGGACACGAGCAGTATGGGAGAAATTTGGCTCTTTCTCATCATGTGCCTCTTAATTTCATTTACTAATTCAGTCTAAACATATATATGTCTATGTCAAGACACCTTCAGGGTGTGTAGGAAAATATTCTCCGCGAAAACTGTTTTCTTGGAAAATAAATTGATTTCTTACTTATTTTTCTATGTTTGATTGGTGGATGGAAAAATATTTTTCGGAAAATATTTTGTAATGTTTGGTTGGAAAATGAAAAAATAATTTTAAAAAAACACATTTTAATCTTTAGCTAAAGTATAAAAATACATTTTAGAAAAATATTTTTTGATCTCAAAAAATATTTTTTGGGGTGTGTTCGATATGAAGGAGGAAAAATATTTTCTAAAAAAATAAGTTGTTTCTTACTTATATTTAGGGGTGAGCATTTAGTTTGTTCGGTTTGATTGTTGAATATCGGTACGGTTTTTTGGTTTTCGAATTGACGAAAATAACAATCATAACCAAACCAAAATTATTTCGGTTTGGTTCGGTTTTTACAGACTCGGTTCGATTATTTCGTATTTTTATTTCGATTTTGAAGATTAAAGTAGTGACCATTTAAAATTGATGATTTTTCTAGAAAAATAATTTTTTTTCAAACTTATTTTCATTCTCAAATATAATTAATTCAACACGAATGAAATAATCATAAATATCGACTTCGCCGAGTCATCACCGTTGGCGTGACGACAATGAACGCACGCGGCAGCGACTGTCGACGGCAGTGACGAACTGAGCAAACAAACTGAGCAAACGACTGCAACTGTCGTTGGTGATGTTGAAATTTCAAATGAACTGAGGATGGATGAGCGTCGTTGCAGCCTTCACGTTACTATTAAGGTCAAAAGTAAAACAACATATTAGGATTTAGGTTTACTAAATGATTATAATTTATATATTTATATGTTATATTAGATTATATTATATTTTTAGTAAATTTACATATAATATGAAATATATATATATAAATTATAATATATTATTGATATAATTTTGGTTTTTTGATTTATCCGATTTTCTTTTTGAAATTTCGAAAACCAAACCGTTTAACCAAATTTCTAAAATTTGAAATCAAAATCAATCCGGAAAATCAAAAAAATAAATCAAAATAAATTTTGATTCGGTTTTTCGATTTTTTCTATTTAAACCAAAATATACCCAGCCCTACTTATATTTGTGTGTTCGTTATGCAAATTGGATAAGTATATGTTTTCTAAAAGTATCTGTATATATTTAACAAAAAAACTAAGAACGAATATGATAAAAAGGGTGGGATAAGAAAAAAGTTTTGAATGGTAGAGGGTGGGGGTGGGGTGGGAGATTGAGGGTCGGAGTAGGAATGGGTGATTTTGAGAGTTGTATGAATATTTCAATTTAACAGTGATGTTGAAAGAGAGTTTTGGAAAATGTTTTCCTTACTTTTTCCTTAGTTTTAAGGAAAATGAGTTGATTTGAAAAATATTTTTCAAAACCTGTAAGCCAACCAAACAGGAGAAAACTGGAAAACATTTTCTTCATACCAAACACACCCTCAGTGTAGAGGAGACAAATTTATCTCATAAAATATAATTCTTCTAACTAGTTACAATATGAAATTTCGCGATATAAGTTAAACTCATACAACTTTTGCTACACGATCCAATTTTAAGCTTTAATCACCCAGGCATGCACCGTCATTCATCATAGTGTGATATTATCCGCTCTGAATTGAATCACATGAATTTTTTTAGATAGATTTTACACCATTAAGACATCAAACATCTTATATATAACTTTCCAGTCGTTTCGATCAGCTATTAATGTGGATTCGAACTTTGTTGGCAACCCCAACAAACTTACTTATAAAAGCAATTGTTATTTTACGAACTATATGTAGGCTGGATTGAGAGGAGGTTAGGTAAAAAGTTTAAGATGTTGAATGTTTGGTGATGCTTTAATTTGATAGCATGTTCTTTCTACGAGTCAAATCTACTCTATTACAATAGGAATTTAAGCTAGCAATATACAGTGATAAATTAAAATTTTCTCTTAAGTTGCATTTTGTTTTATCTCTAATTTTTCTTTTTTTTTTTGCAGGGACTTATTTTTTATTCATTTTCATTATTTTTTTGTTGATCTGCTTTGATATGTTATTCTTTCAGTCCAGAATTTATTGACAATAATTTTTCTGCCTCCCTAGAAAGAAGCAAGGTTTGTGTCTACTTAATTTAATACTCTACTCTCTTCATACCCCATTGCGCACGAGATATATTATTGTTGTTGATTAGTTATCTATATAATAAAACAAAGCAGGTAATATATGTAGCATCAATCAAGATAAAAAAGATGGTCGCTGTCTAAACTTTTGCAAAAAGAAAAGTGAAACTTTAAAAGAAGAATTATATATGATAAATGTTTAGACTTTACTACTTAGAAGTTAAACTTATTTATTAATATATCTTCTAAGACATTTTCTCTTTTATGAGGAAAAAATAAATAAATCAACTTTCTTAATTTTGTCTTCTTATTTTTTATTTTAGTAGAGTATCAATCAGAAAATCTTTAACAGTACTGTGGAAGATGCCATTTTAGTACTAGAAGCAGTGGAGTACAAATGAAAATAACAATACCTAACACCTAACACTATATAATATATTTGGCCGTTGACAATACATTAAATTAAAAGACGTTAAGAAAATTCCAAATAATAAAGGTGAACTTCGAGGAACACAATAAAAACAAATTCGAGGTGAACTTTTTTGAGTAAATAAATAAGGGGCAATTAACTAACCAATTATCTACCGAAAGATACGTCGTTCCAAACATGAAGTTACATCTTAATTACGTCAATTAACACTTTTTAACTCATGCAAGAAATTTTTCTTTCTAGGAATTGACCCCCTAAATTAACAAAATATATATGCAGTATGCACTACAAAATTCTAAAGTTCGTCCTTACTGTCGGCTGCCCATATTTCCTTTATCCCTTAGTTAAACATGAAAAAAAATAAATTAAAAGAATATATATGCAAAGTTTGTGCAAAATTTGAATTACAATTGTAATAATAAGTACTTTTACAACATGTTTAAGTATACTGTGAATGTCTGATTATGAAATTTACAGTTGAATTAAGAGTTTGTCGATAACTTGATATATTAAGCTTTACAAATCATATACTCTATATTTATATATATTCAAACTAGAGTGAAACCAGACTTGACACGTGGAACAAGTATTTTCTTTTTTTGCTCCATTCTTCTTTAAGTAAAAATATGTTAATTATAAGTCGATTGGAATGAATCCAAAGCTAGTTTTGTATTTAATCTCAAACATATATCAAAAAAATTAATTTATCTAACTTCTTGATGTGTACATTTCGACCTTTATATATTAATTGGACAAGTGACTCTTTTGATACTTAAATAAATTTCACTACAAGTGTTATTTCTACTCCCAACTTCTCACAGTTTCACTTCCATTTTTTTGTGGGGGTAGAAAAATAATGAAAATTGCATGATCTACCTTATATTAGGGAAAAGGAAATCCCCGTGATTGTCTCCTCTCCCGCGAATAATTACTTTTTTCAATTTTCCTTTTTTTTTTTTTTTTGCAAAAAGAAATAGCCAAAAAGAAGGTGATACTATGATGTGTTATCTTAAGTTTTATTTTTATTTGCGAAATAAATAAAGATATAAGTAAATAGAGGGGATGCAATCTTAATGTAGTGATTTCAATCAAATACAATATTTTTCACATAAAGTTAGATAGATAAGAAACGTTGCTAATGTTTAATAAATTCAATGTCATAACTTTCAAAATAGAATAAAAATATGATAAATTTGAAAAATAAACACATTAAATTTAAATCATAATTAGGGCCAGTAAAGGGAATGATAGTAATTAACTCGAAGAAAGCGCGAAGGAGTGCAGGCTATAGTTGTGGAGGGACACAATCATTAAATTTCCATGTAAAAATTCAATGAAACTTCTTAGCCTTCTCCCGCTAAATATTATCTTATTTTAAAACTGAAAAGCGGTAGATAGAGAACATTCTATCTCCAACGGGTAAAAAAGTTAATCTGATTTAATTTGTTTGTTAAAGTTTTGACGCAACATAAAGTTTAAAATTCAAAAGAATTTTTAAATATTGTGATCACAAATATAAAATAAGTTAAAATTATAAAAATATTCTTTGATTCAATGGTATTAATTAAATAAGGCATATTCTTTTTGAGATAAACTGAAGAAAAAGTAACATAAATAAATTGAAATGTATAGACAGTACAACAATAATAACGGCATATCAAGTCGAATTTTACAAGCAGAGTCTAGGAAGGATAGGAAGTACACATATCATACCACTACCTCGTGGAGATAGGAAGTTATTTCCAAAAGATCTTCGGCTCAGATGTAACAAATCCAGATAAAAGAAGAAGAAGAACAAATATCAAAAAAGTTACATCTACAGACAACAAAATACTACTCCACACCCTCCCTCAACATAACTACCTAATTAATTTATACCCTTTCTAGTCTTCCGTATAAGATCATGTCCTCATAACTTGTACGTGTTAGAAACGTAGAGAGTAGTCAATATAATTTGGTCCCCAAAGTTACATAAAGAGAAGGCCAAAAGAGAGGAGCATACCATAGAGCCTTGTTCCTTTATTTTCAATTTTTGACCTTTTACCAAAGATGATTGGTAGTGCGTCGCGCGTGCGGCTCGAGAGATTCCTTTGTCTAATGGGCCCGCCCAAAGTCCACAATGCCCTTCGCATTAGGCCCGTTAATTATGGTGATGTTACACTTACCCCTATCAAACTACTCCAGCTGGTTTCCTCTGCTTCCCCTTTGCTTTTAAACATGCCAACCATTGTCAAGTAAAGGTGAATAATCTCTAATGAGTCCTTATTATTTGAAAAGAGAGAATTGTTCCGATGCTAAATGGAGTATTTTTTATTTGTAATTTTGACATTTTTGAATTCGAGTTAGGAGAAAAATCAAAGGTGAAAGCTCGGAAAAAAAGAATTTGTATAATTCATATCAAATTATTTTATAACAACCATTTATGTTATATTTATTGCTTTTCTATAGATACTCAATCTCTTGTCATCTTTAATAATTTTTCATTTTACTTATCTTTTTTCATTAATCGAAAAGAGACAAAAAAAAAAAATCATGTTTTCCTCTTTCATTAATTACTTTTTCTTCAAAATAAAATGTAAACATCATTTCATAGGAGTACTAAGGTAAATTAGCCATGTTATTAATTAGTTTTCTTAATTAATGTGTCTTCTTAATTTGGAATGGATAATTTGGGACGGAAGGAGTATAACTTCTTCGTTATTGTATCTTTTTTGGATAGTTGATTTGTTATGATTTTTTGAACTAAAATCTTTTTGTTATAAATGTACCATATATAATGAATAGCTATTTTACCATATATTGTGTATGTCTATTTATAAAAAAGTTATGAATCCCAAAGTTAGTTTTCCTATATAAATAAAGGGATTTTCCTTCATTGTAATTCATCCTTCAAGAGAAATAAGAATTACTCTTTATTATCCTTCTTCTCTATTCTTTCTTGTTTTATAACACGTTATCAGCACGAGACTCTGCCAAACAAGGTGAGATTATAAATCTAAAGGTAATTTCAAGGTTAGTGATTCCTTATGTTATTTGTCCTTTGTTACCAAAAATATAATTATTATTGGATTTAAGGAAAAATAATTGGTTTGGAACCATTTATGTTTTAAATTTATTCCTCAAGAACAATATTATTAAGAAGGATGATAGTATGTTGGGTTTAAGTCCCATCAGTTTATGCATAAGACGCCTTTATATGGGTAAGACGTTGAGTTTGAATTTCAATGCATCATATTGATGATATTATGATGGCAACGAAAAAATAATGTATTTTTAATGAAAAGTCATGAAATATGTCCTATTGAATATGCTTCATTCCATGAAGTAAATGTGGTAGCAATATATGATAACTCTGAAATATGACAACTTATTTCATTATTGAAGTGTATATGATAGCAGTGCATAATATGTTTGAAAAAAAAGATAAATGATTGAATGCACGAATATACGCGTGGAGGGACAGTATGATAATGATCATCAAAAGTGATGATATTTTCACGCGCGTATTATTATCATAAAATATGTTAGAGAAAAATTCTCTAGATCATATGCATGCCTCGATTTGCTCCTGAAATAGCAATATCATAAAAGAGGTTATAAGCTATCAATTTGATAAACTTAAAACACGATTATATTTCATTCATGGGAATGAGAATTTTAATTGTTATAACCATAGATCCATTCCCTCGGTGAATGTGATGATATTTAGTGAAGCTTATCAACAAATGTGAACTTGATTATAATGGCTTCACAACTCACCTCCGAATGAGGCAGAATAATCGAGAAGAGTTATTTTGAAATCTACTTCTAAAGTAGAAAATTTGAAATTTATTCATGTAACAGTAAATCTGAAATTTACCAAAGTAAAAAGGTACATGTCATGGTAAACTTGGAGTTTGCTAGAATAAAAGTTTATAAGTTGACATGAACGATTATGAAATTCCTAAGATGTGCATATTGAGTATTGGACATGTAATGAAGAATTAGAAAATTCTTCAGGAATTATTCGTGTTGTTTGTTCTCATGATAAGTTGGTTGGACCAACTAATTATTGGATTGGATCCATCAAAATTTGAAAAATATAAAAGGTGAATAAGGGCGCGTTCACCTTTCATGTGATATGTTGAAAAGATGCATCAATAAGATAATCACATGTACATTTATTGTCAACCTGTAGTTTGACATTCATAAAGTTGTTTGCTCAATAAAATCGAGTTAAGAGCATAACTTTTAGATTGTGCAATCAAGACAATTTATCTTGATGAAAATGATTTGGCATTGAATACCTTCAATAAATAGCTACACCATTGCTAATTAGAACAAAACTTCATGTGTTGGTATGAAATACAATATGTTGCATATAATAAGACTTGCATGCATTAGATCAATAAATTATGATTATTTCCTTCCTCTCAATTGGTTCAAGGTCAGGAACCAACTATTCCATCTAATAGTTTTGATGTGCGGTATACAATTTATAAATATATCATGATGCACAAAGATATATTCCTCAAAAAAGATGAAGGATGTATGTTAGTTATCCTAACATAAGGGGGAGATTACAAGCATCTATGAAATATGTTTGGAATTATCATCAGATCCTCATTCAAAAGATAATTCAAGTCAAATGCCGAAAGCATTTACTGACTCGAATTTAATCTCATATCTAATCTGCAAGTGCTTCTATTTTGCATTTTTAAAGGACAAAATCTACGCATGCATGAAGCATGGTAGACTAATCGGTTTCAAATAAAATAATCCTCGAAAAGGATAAGGAGCAAATAATCAGAATAAGAAGGCAATTTGCTCTTGAATAGCCTACGACATAACACTCCATGAAACCTATGAGAGGTTCAGGTACCTGAAAATAACGAAGTGATGAGATCTCTAAATGTTATATCACATTGTGAACCTATACAGAATGATATATCATCGATAATATCTTTGATACAATATTGAAGCAATATTGTAAAGTATTACGAGGATCCGAATTCTACGTTTATTTAAGCATGCTGACGTAGAAATATTTATCAAGTGACACGACAGGATGCATTTTGTTAAGTATAAAACTTATTTGATTTGTAGTCCAGACACTTGAAGATGTCGCACTTAACATGTTGGATATTGTCACTTGACAAAAATCCATATGAAAATCTCTAAAGGATTCAAAATGTCTGAAACATATAAAGTTTCTGGGAAACTTTTTACTATCCTCATAAGAATAATTTGATGATTTGAGTATTATTGGAACTCTTGGAGAATTTTCAAAAGCAATAGAATTTTTGCTTAAATGAGAAACATGCAAAATTGAATAAGGATTAATTCCGACCACAAGAAAAGAATAAGAAACTCCTTGGTTATGAAGTACCATGTCTTAGTGCAATTGATGCACTAATGTATCTTGCAAGTGCTATAAAGCTTCAGATAGCCTTTTTCAGTTAATTTGTTAGCAAGTTTGCAGTCCCAATCTTGTTGGTCATGTTGATGTTGGGTACTTATCTGACCTACATAAAGTTCGGTCTCAAATAGGCTATATGTTCATATGTGGTGGTACTGCAATATCTTGGAGATGTACAAAGCATTCTATCGTAGCCATTTCATAAAACCATGCTGAGATAATAGTTATTCATGAAGCAAGCCGAGAATGTGTATGGTTGAGGCATTATACATCTCATTCGAAAAAAATATTGTTTGAAATGTGACAATATACCCACAATCTTATATGAAGATAATGCAACATGCATAACACAACTTAAGAGAGGATCCATAAAAGGAGATAGAACGAAGCACATTTCGTCAAAACGTTTCTACATACATGAGCTCCAAAAGAATGGTGATATTAACATGCAACAGATTCGTTCAAGTGACGATGTGACTGATTTATTCACCAAGTCTCCTTCAATTGCAACTTTCAAGAAGATGGTGCATAAGATCGGAATGCAAAGTTTCAAGGATGTTCTCATTAGGGGGAATTAATATGCGCTGTACTCTTTTTTTCTTACGAGGTTTTATCCCACTGGATTTTTCTTGTAAGGTTTTTAATGAGGCAACATATATGCGTATTATCTATCAATTAGACATTTAAGAGGGAGTGTTATAAATGTATCATATATAGTGAATGTCTACTTTATCATACATATAGTCAATACCTATTTTATCATATATTGTGTATGTCTATTTATGAAAAAGTTACAAACTCCAAGATTAGTTTTCCCTATAAATAAAAAGGTTTTCCCTCGTTGTAATTCATTCCCCAAGAGAAATAAGAATTACTCTCTATTATTTCTTGTTTTATAACACTTTCAGAATTAATTATTTTATCCTCTACCCAACATCTTCCTCAAATATTATCTACTTCCTTCATTTTTTTTTTAAAAAGATCTACTCCCTTCATTTAAAAAAAGAATGATCTATTTTTCTTTTTAGTCCATTTAAAAAAGAATGGACACTTTCCTTTTTGGCAATACTTTAATTTCAAATTTACACATAATATGTTTATGACCACAAGATTAAATGACATTTTGGTACATTTGATACTACTTTAATTTAAGGCCACAAGATTCAAAAGTTTCTTTATTTTCTTAAACTTTGTGTCAAGTGAAAGTAGATCATTCTTTTTTAAATGGAACCTTTAAAAAAATGATTCTTTCATTCTATGACGATATTTTAAATTGCAACTTTTTCACTTGACATATTTAAAATTATAAGATTAAAAAATATTTTGAAATATTTAACGTAACTTTTATTTTAAAAGAATAAGATTTAAAAAATCAAATTTAAAAAGTTCTTGATTTTTTCAAATTCATGTCAAGTCTAAGGAGATCATTTTCTTTATAAACGACAGAGACGATCATAAAAATGATATTGTTTGACTTTCTAACCTCATTTTTTCCCGGTTCAATTTGTTCATCTAGATACCACTTGCTTCTTAATCAATTTATTTCATGCGAAAAGATTCTGATTGGACAAAAAAGTGATTAATGGACCAGACTGTAAAAATTAAAAGCAAGCATATACGGCAAAGCTTCATGTAAAAAAGTGTAAGTGACTTTAGTTTCTCAACTACTATTTCAAAATAGAAATGCCAAAAGTTCCCGCTGCCCTCTATTGAAGCGTGAAGCACACACAAAAGTTAAATTATCATTTACTCGGCTAAGGGTGTGTTTGGTACGAAGAAAAATATGGAAGTTGATTTCTTACTTATTTTCTTATGTTTGGTTGGTGAATGAAAAAATATTTTTCAAAAAATACATTTTAGTGTTTAACTAAAGCGTAAAAATACATTTTACAATTTTTTTTTTAAAAAATAAAATCTTTTGGAAAAAGAGTTGGCAAATGGATGAATGGGGGTGTCAGAATAAGCAGTAAGGGTGGGATAAGAAAAAATTTTGAATTATTTTTGTTAAAAAAAATTTAAAAAATTGGTGGGGGTAATAGGAGTTGGGGTTTAGGGTAGGGGAGTGAGGGGAAAAAAAATTTGAAAAACTTTAAAAATAATTTTTTTTTAGGTTGGGGTAGGGTGGGGGGAAGGGATGAGAGAGGGGTCTGGTAAGGGGGGAGGGAAGGTAGGGGTGGGGGTAAAAGAAAAGTTTAAATTTTTTAATAAAATATAGATATTGTTTTTGGAAGGGGGTTGGTAGGAATAGGGGATGGACTAAGAAAATTTTTTGAAATACTTTTTAAAATAATTGAATTTTGGGGGTGGAGGGTGGGGGTAGGGGATGAGGTGGGGTAGAGGTAGGGGGTAGTAGGAGCTGGGGGTCAAGGGATGGGAGAGGGGGGAGGGAGCGTAGGGATGGAGGTAAGAGAAAAGTTTGAATTTTTTAATAAAATATAGATATTGTTTTTGGAAAGGACTGGTAGGGATAGGTGATGGACTAAGAATTTTTTTTGAAATACTTTTCAAAACAATTGATTTTGAGGGAGGGTGGGGGTAGGGGATGAGGTGGGGTAGAGGTAGGGGTGGGGTGGCGTGGGGGTAGGAGTAGGAGTGGTGTTGGGGTGATAGGGTATTGGGGGCGGGGTAGATGATTTTGAGAATTGTATGAACATTTCAACTTTAAAGTGAGGTTGAAAAAGAATTTTGGAAAATGTTTTCCTTACTTTCTAAAGGAAAGTCATTTTTCTTAGATTTAAGGAAAATAAGTTGATTTGAAAAATATTTTCCAAAACATATAAGCAACCAAACATAAGAAAATTGAAAAATATTTTCTAGAAAATGTCCCCAGATCCCACTATGTGGGAATATACTGGATATATTGTTGTTGTATTTTCTAGAAAATGTTTTTATTCATACCAAACACACCCCACAAGATTCAAAAATATTATTTATTTTTTAAAAATTTTGTGTAAAGTTAAAAGTAGGTCATTTGTTTTTTGAAAAGTGGGGAGTAAAATACAACAAAACTAATCTTTTTAAAATTCTAAACAAGTTTATAAGATCCAAAAAAATTCATTTTCAATAGAGTGAATAAAAAAGTATATTAATAACACTACACATATTGTCATTTCCAAAATGGGATATGTAATGGTACTATAATTACATCAACTGCCACTGGTTCACTTTCCTGGCTCCCTCCATAAGTAGTCCTCTTTCCCTCCACAATTTCCTCCTCATCTTCATACATTTTTCCAGTTTGTTTGTCCCTCTGTTTCCATTTTCCATAGAAATGGGGGTTTTGAATGTGGCCTGTGTTGCTTTACTTTTTTCACTAATTTTAGTAGCAGCTGAAGCTAGGATTCCAGGTGTTTATAATGGTGGAGCATGGCAGAGTGCTCATGCTACTTTCTATGGTGGCAGTGATGCCTCTGGTACTATGGGTATGTCACCATTTCCCTTGTAATCTTCTACTTTCAACTCACTGATTACCATTTTTTCTGGGTGTTTTTTGTTTCTCCATTCTCTTCTGTCAATAATGTAGTTGGAATGCTCTACTTCTACTCAGTTTCTCTAGAATTGGGGGGTTTTCTCCATATTCTTCTGTATTTAGTGTGCTTGAAATGCTCCAGTTCTACTCCTTTTTGTCTAGAATTTTTGTTCCATTTTCAGAGAAATGCAAGTTACTAAGTAGTAAATCTATGAGTATTTCACCATTTCTCGCTCTAATTAAGCTTGTTAGTTCTTCTTTGCAAAATGTACTTGAAACGCTCGAATTCTACTCCATTTTGCTCTTTTTCTCTACCATTTTTGTTCCATTTTCAGAAAAGTGTAAGTCACATAGTAAATCTATTGGTATTTCATCATTTCTCACTCTAAATAAGCTTGTTACTTCAACTCAGGAACCACCATTTTTACAAAATGTACTTGAAATGCTTAAGTTCTATTCTGTTTGGCTATTATTCTCTGGAATTTTTGTTCCATGTTCAAAGAAATGCAAGTTAATTTGTAGATCTAAAAGCAGAATGCATCTAAACCCGAGGCTAATTTTGTCACTGTGATGGATTTACAGGTGGGGCATGTGGTTATGGTAACCTATACAGTCAAGGATACGGAGCAAACAACGGAGCATTAAGCACAGCACTATTCAACAATGGACTAAGTTGTGGAGCATGCTTCGAAATCAAGTGTGACAATTACCCACAATGGTGCCATCCTGGAAGTCCTTCAATCTTCATTACTGCTACTAATTTCTGCCCTCCAAACTTTGCTCTTCCAAACGATAATGGCGGTTGGTGTAACCCTCCTCGTCCTCATTTCGACCTCGCAATGCCTATGTTCCTTCATATTGCTGAGTACCGTGCCGGAATTGTCCCCGTTGTTTACCGCCGGTAAGGTTTTCTTAACTCTCTCCTTTATTTATCGTAATATGAGCTCTAGTATAATTTTAAGATAATTTAGTTTATCCGCGCGTTTTTGTGTGCCATTTGGTTTGTTCTCTAGGTAGGGTCATTATATGTTTTTTTCTTGATTATTGCTTTTGTCAGTTTTCTGTTTTTGTTCTATGGGGTGGAAGGAAAATTGCCTGTCAATTGAGTACAGTTCGCATGCTTTTCTTCTTTTACCCTGTTAATTTTTTCCCGGTGAAATGATTTATAGCCATGTAAAGTGAGAGACAGTAAAAATGTAGTGTCACAGAGCACACATTTGTCACTATTGGACTACTAATTTAACACAGGTAAAAATTCCTCACCTACCGTAAATAATACGTTGAAACATTAGAGGAGTACAATGACAGTAGGATTAATTTTTTTATTTATTTATTGCTTCTATGTAAATTATTGAATCTCCGTGACATAAAACTAGAGTATTTTTCGTTTTTTAAATTTCTGGCTCCGCTAAGCACACTGCTCCACAAGAATGTCAAACAGCAAACCCCGGGTAGTGGAGCAGTCTCCTTGTACTCAAGTGAATTGTTGGAGCGATTTTAGTGTTTCACAATAAGTGAAATGTAAAGTAGGGAGTATTTTCTCTCTAGTCATTATTTTACGGTCCAAGTCTTGGTTCCCTGTTATATGCATCAAAGGACTAAACTAACCTGAACATTTCTATTTATTTACACAGGGTGCCATGCAGGAAGAAAGGTGGAATAAGGTTCACAATTAACGGTTTCCGTTACTTCAACTTGGTTTTAGTAACCAACGTTGCGGGTGCAGGGGATATCGTGAGTCTCAGCCTCAAAGGTTCAAAGACTGGTTGGATTAGTATGAGTAGGAACTGGGGTCAAAATTGGCAAACAAATTCAGTATTAATTGGTCAGTCACTTTCATTTAGGGTTAGAGCTAGTGACAGACGTAGCTCCACTTCATGGAATATTGCACCTGCACACTGGCAATTTGGTCAAACTTTCATTGGGAAAAACTTCAGAGTTTAAACAGTGAAAGTAGCTTTATAATTTCAATGTTTGACTATTGTGGTTAATGGGCATTTTGGGGATTGTGAAACTAGTCAGAAAATTGCTTTTCTGGAGTTGGGATTGAGGCCTTCTTTTGATTATGGGGTTCTTTTTTAATTTTTGGACCTTTTTTGTTGGGTTGAAGAGCTGAAGCGGCTGCTGCAGAAACATGTCGCCCGCAGCTAATATTAGGGACTATATATTATATGATTATAACTGTATTCCAGTAATCTGTAGTAGTTCAATTGAAAATATGTATTACTATGTTGTTTTGGGTATCTTGCAAGTTTTAATTTGGTCCAACTTGATTGTGATAAATCTATTTTTGGTAGTCGTAGTGCCTTAATGGACGATTTCTGACCTTTTACCATGCTAAATTGTTGAAAAGGAAATCCATTGTTCGCATATCGACGACATCCATGAAGAACTGTACTCTAGATAATTGAGTAGAGAGTTGCACGTTCCTCAACTCATATTTACTCTGGGTCACCATTGATCTCATTTTTCGGTTATTACTTTTAACACCATATAATAAGATGCTTTACTCACTCAACAACATATCTAGTTGTAATCTCATAAGTGGGTTTTGGGGAGGGTGATGTGTACGCAACCTTACCCCTACCTTGTGAAAGTAGAGAGGTTGCTTTTGATACACCCTCGACTCAAAAAACAAGTATGTAAAGCAAATACAGTAACAAACAATGAAGAAGATATTATATCAATGATAAAAAACAGAATATCATCAAGTTAACACACAAAATCATTTTCTCGATCTACACCCATTGACACGCAAAGAGTAAGTCCAATGAAGAGACACAGAATAGTAGTAGCAGTAGAGTGAAGAATCAGGCAATATTCCTGGAAAACCAATAGAAGAGAGGAAGAGGATAAAATGGACAGGCTTTTTTGATAAAGAGAACGACAGAGCAGCATGCTGCAAAATTACAGATTACACCTCTGTAAATAAGCTTTCCACAGTAAACTTAATCTGTATGTGTATTTCTAGCTGTTGCCTCTTCGTGTTTGAGAATTTACCCAATACTTGATGTTGCTATGTATCTAATGACAATAATCCAGCCAGATAGAACAAACTGTCTATCCGCATTTACAGCAAAATGAAGGGCAGTATAATAAAACTAATGACAATCAACTCTCCTACTACTTTCACCTTAAACTTCAGTCAATTGCTTCATCTAGTTTTCTTCTTATGCTGCTTCCACTGTTTCACTATGAATTCAGCTCCTTCATTCACTCTTGCAGTTCTTTTTTCCTTGTTATTCCACAACTGAGGTACTGGGTACCTGCCACTCGGGTTGTGCTCATTCAACTCGTTTAAGGCAGTTACCACAGCTTCATACACTTGATCACCATACTCGGCCTTTAGTCCCTTCAGTTTCTCATCATCTTCATCAATTATTTCCTACGAAAGCAAAAGTAAATAAAAATCACTTGAGTAAAGATAAAGGAGAAACCAAAAACGAACACACGTAATAATAGTTAATAGAGAACATACCACGGCAGTTTGACCCTTTTGGATAACCTTATATGGATGCCAGTTTGGATCCCTCAGGTGATCCTCCCACAAGGAACATAGCTCCACCGCTTTCACTGCTGCTTCTCCAGAGTTATACATTTTTTTTGCAGCGACATGGAATGGCTTCTGATCGAGTTCTCCCATTCTCTTGACACAGATAAAAGCACGGCTCTCCCTTAAACCCTGTGAGAAAATAAATCAAAGCACTATTAACTAGAGCCAAAGGGAAAGAACATGATGATTGCACATCAAATTGCCGTTCTATAGTACTGGTTGGCAGGTTGAGATTGAAATCATCTTTCATAAACATTAGAAACATGTTTTCAGATGTCAATTTAATGCATGAGCCATATCACAGATATCAGAAACATTGGCACTTCCTTGCAGTATTAGCAAGCTTTAGCTAATTATGAATGAGAATCTCCCAGAAACAAACATTACAGAAGAAGAAGCATAATGTATTCAAAAGACCAAAAAAGAAACATTTTAACAAAGCATCAGTGCATGTCATGAAGAATGGTAATAACAAAAAGGGCAGCCTAGTGCACTAAAGCTACCGCTATGCGCGGTGTCCAGGGAAGGGCCCCACCACAAGGGTGTATTGTACGCAACCTTACCTTGCATTTCGGCCAGAGGCTGTTTCCAAGGCTTGAATCCGTGACCACCTGATCACATGGCAGCAACTTTACCAGTTACTCCAAAGCCCCCCTTCGGAGAATCTAGAATAGTTTTTTTTTTCAAGTATGTCCTAGCTTCAATCAATATAGTTACATGCAGGATCATAAACATTTGTTTGGT
>NC_061116.1:222801602-222823101 GCF_002878395.1 Capsicum annuum | reverse complement strand
ACCAAACAAATGTTTATGATCCTGCATGTAACTATATTGATTGAAGCAAGGACATACTTGAAAAAAATAAAAAACTATTCTAGAAGTAAAATAATCCATCTAGTTAATTAGATTTACCATCTCCAGAAGGTTTCTCTGTAATGCATAACTCCACAACTTTACAGAGATAGTTTTAAACTTTTAGCAGATACAAACATGTGAATGACAATGACATATAATGTAGGTGGGCATACTGTTACAAGCGGTGGAATGAGGCAGCTAATATAGGCACCGGATCTGCTAGCAAATGTCAGTATGTTATGGAACTATTCTTTTTCTTCTTTTCAACAATGATGAGCATTTCTTTAAACTGATTGTGAAGATGTAGTTCTAGATTAAATCCCAATACAAATTAATTAACGGGAAATTATCATGGAAGAAAATGGGTGAAGGATGGAAAAACATCTGCTAGACTTCCTAAAAAGGCAGACATATTGTGTGAATTTTTTTTTTGGAAATCCATTTGTCACGTTAAACTCCTAAGTAAATAGAACAACTTGTTTCGTACGTGAAATTAAATGTGTGCTACTTTGGTGGACTAATATAAAGCAACCAAAACCATTCTAAAGCATATATTTTTACCTCCAATTATCGTACAGTAAAATCACATTGCTTTATTATAAACAAATATTTACGAGGATGAATTAAAAAAATGTAAATGCTCACATTGATTAGTTCTTTACGGGCTGCCTGCAGCTCGTCATTTGTACGTCTTTCCGTCACAATGAGAGTCTGATTCAGCGTTTCCAAGCTGTCAAGTTCTTCTTCACTCTCCTTGATTTCTTTTTGAATCAACTCCAATTTCTTCTTAGCTTCGAGATCTCCTTCCTCATTCATGAGTCTCATCACTTCCACGGAACCTCTCAAGCGCTCAATCTGCAACTGTAGCGCTTGCTTCTGATCAAGGTTAGCTTCAAGTTCAATTATTCTTTTATGAAGTTGTTCCTTTACTTTCTGCAAGTAAAAGCTCAAAATCAATTGCTAAAAGTTATAGAGTATTTTGTTTTCAAAGAGGATTCTTAAGCCAAAAGTACACAGCATACCTTATGATCTTCAGCCAATTGCAACATTTTCTCATCTGCAATTTTCTGCTCCAAAAGTGCCCTTTCATTCTGCAAATAAAAGAATTTCAGAAAAAAAGCTATCAAGTTAAGCATCAGAAGACATCTAAGGACCTGGAATCTGTATTGTCGGGCAAGCAAAGTGTTAGGAGAAAGGCGGTGATGACCACACTCGATATGCTCTAGTAATTCAAATTCCTTTCAATCAGATAAAAATATGTTAAATATCTTTAAAAGGAATAACTGCAGTATTTTAGACACCCTAAGAGTATCATCTCTACTTTCCCTTTTGTGAAGCACCACCTGAAAAAAATGCACTTCTCAATATGTCCTCTCTTCTTACCATCTCTTTCTGGCAGTCAAGCTTTCTTTTCTCGCTCTCATTAAGTTCTTCGCGCCTTCTCAATTCTTGTTCTTTTAGCATCAATTGTTGTTTTTGAGCTTCAAGTTGCGCTTTGCTTTTCTCATGCTCACGTACGACATCATGAAGCTGATCGAATGCTTTACGCCGCATCATCTCCATCTCTAGTAAACAGATCATACGACATTAGAGGAGGAAAACAACTACATGATATGAGTTACAAATTTCGCACAAGTGTCTCTTTGCATTATGTTAAATGAAGCAATTATAGAGAAAAGATACTTTATGTAACTAGTTTACAGCAAAGAGGCAAAAGGAAAACACACCGTCATTGTAATTTTGGATCAGCTCCTCCTTTTGACTCATCACGTTATCCATAAAAAGTTCTGCTCTACTTATTTTCTTCTTCATCTCTTCACATTGCTTGTTCTTCATCTCTAACGCATTGGTCAAGTTGCATAGCAGACTTGACTCCTTCCTCTTGTTCTCTTCTTGTATTCCAGAAACTGACTTTAGATCTCCGTTATTGCGGAGATACTTACCAATGATAGACTCAGCTTTGTAATCTTCATCACGTGCAATCCAAGCATACAGTTTATCATCTCGACGTCTCACTGAATTCCAATCTCTCTTCCCATGATTATCTAATTCAAATGCTCTTCCAAACGCCATAGCATTAGTGAATCCCGACCAATCCCCTTTAAATTCAACTATGGCATATCCGGTGTGACCCCGGAAGTTCCACAAAGGATGAACCTTCACTGGATTAAACCCTTTCTCAGTCCACTCCTTTTTTAGATTTGATCCACTTTTACCCACATACTTACCTCCACTCATTTCAACTGGGATATTGGCTACTATTCCCATCCAAGGAAAAACTATTGGATCATCGTCGGCCTTGCTGATAAATGGCTTACCAGATGCTAGGAGAGGTTGGGTTCGCAGATCATCTTTAGTAATTTCGGATTCAGCACCATCAACAGGTCTTCTATCTAGTGCTTCAATGGTCCTATCATCAGACATATAAAAGTTTCTTCCACCTTCGGATTTCTCAGTGATCTGAGATGGATCTATCGGATTTCTCTCAGCATATTGAGAACTCTTCCCTGATAGCTCGGAATATCTCCTCTGACTTGATTGAGACATGCTCTTGTCTGCATCCATGTACCTATCCAAGTACTTGATCAACCCTAAATGTTTAGCCTTGTCTCTGAAACTAGCACTCTTTGAATCTCTACCTATGCGGGAAGAATGCCTTCGAAGCTCCTGTGAATCATACTCTTTACTTGAATAATGACAGTATGGACAATTATAATACTTTTTCCCAGAACGTCTAATTTTGACTATTCCATCTCTTAAATCTTTATAGTATTTATGCTTCAACTCTTCCAACTCTGAATCAGTGCTCCCACTTCTCCGCAATCTTCTGTGAGACATCTTTAACCTGTAAAAAGTATAAAGACTAAATACCAGTTTGTGTTTTGTTAACAACCAAACTAAACTTGAGGTAATCAAGAATACTAGCCAAAGGAAATTGAAATGCGATAGGAACATATATGTTATAAGACAATGACAAGTATGACGGACAAAATAGAAAACTCAAGTTTCAAATCTAGCTTCTCCTATTTTTCTTCCCACTAACAAAATGTTATTGCTACTATTTGCCTTGCTGCATCAAGTGATCACAGCAACTATCGATTGCTCCGAATGAGAAGTGTTAGAGCAGAGAATGGAATTTATGGAACAAGGAACTTCCTCACTTTGTGATCCAAGCCTCTTCTTCAACACAACTTACCTTAGATCTTATTACCCCAAAATGCAGAAATATATAATCTCTGCTTCATATCTCAATGAAGTCAACCTCAAAGAAACCACCTGATTTTACATTAGCTGCTCATAAAATTTAAAAGACCAATCCCTTGAAGGGTGAATTCAACCTTGAATAAAATTTATGTATGTCCTAGCTCCAAAAGAACTAATATATTTTTTTCCTAAAAGTTCAATATAACTAGTATAAAGCCCACACAAATCCACTCACCTTAGTTATCATCTAAACAGATATATTCATTGATATACGCGATACATTATGCATAAAGGTTGGTCTTTCAATCCAGTTACCTTGCCCAATTAGCAGAGATTCATTTTCTCAGCCCTTTTATAATCTCTACCGAACAATCTACCCAAAAGCTAGAACATGAAAATGAGCATAGTCTACTGAACAAAATAAACGCTTGAGATAGTCAAAGAGAGCACACGAAACAATCAAATAAATGATCTTTGATTGTTTCTAGTGCTCTCTTTGACTATCTCTAGCGTTTATTTTGTTCAGTAGACTATGCTCACTTTCGCGTTCTAGCTTTTGGGGTAGATTGTTTGGTAGAAATTATAAAAGGGTTGAAAAAATGAAGCTCTCTGCTAATTGGGCAAGGTAACTAGATTGAAAGACCAACCTTTATGTCATTTTTTGTTTTAGAGATTCAGTCCATGAGTAGCAATATAAAATCACGCCTGTCTAGTTGATCAGTATGAAATGCAGACTCAAAAGAACAAAATACCAATTTGTTGGGTCCTTATTTCACGTAAGGTCCAATTTGAATCATAGCAATCGAAATATACATCCATCCCGATGAATATAGTACGCGTTTCTTTGAGTTTCAGCTCTTCCAATCAAATGCTAATACGGGATTTAATGACAACATATGCACCATTTACCACACACAAACACATACATTTTCCACAAAAAAATCCTAAACTTTTCTGGAACCACCTCTGTTTTTAATCTTATGATATCGTGTGTTTTTTCACACTGATCAAACGCGCCCCCCACCCCCAACCTCACCCCCCAGGGCGAAACCAAGTGAACCGAGGGGTTCATCCCAGACCCTTTTCGGTGGAAAATTACACAGTTTCTATATAGCTAAAAGTTGTTTCTTTACATATATAATAGATTTTGAAACCCCTTCGGGCTTCGGCTTCTTCCACTATTTACTTCTCCTAACTTCAAAACCCTTAGTGAAAATCCTAACTCCGCCCCTGCCCCTTTCGTATAAACTTTTCCCCCCATCAAAACTGGAAATATACAATATATTTTTGTTTATAACAGCAAAAATCAAACATAAGAAATAGCACAAGGCTTTATAGTAAATCATCCATCACCATTCCTCAAAACCCCACAACGAATGCTCGTAGCAAGTACAAAAAACCCTAGGATTTTGCGATCAAAAATTACTAACACTAGTAACTACAAAAATTGTAATAAAAGAACGTACACATCATACATACTATTTCCACGTAATAGAAACATACAAACTTAAGTATCAATGATCATGACATTGTTTTTTCTTCAAAGAAGTAAAAAAGAAAGAGTTGTTGTACCTAAAATCACAAAATCTGAATCTTCAAACAAAAAATCCCTTAAATTTTCTGCAAATTTTTGAAACTTAAATGCTGCATTCTGAGTTGTACTGACCAAAAAAATGGAGAAAAAAAACAGAGAAAGTAAAAGAATTTTTGTATTTTTGTACGGTCAATTTGCGAAGAAATAGAGATTTCAGGAAGAGGGAGAGAGATTTTTGGTGGCGGTATTGGCATGAAGAAAGCTAAAAATAGGAAAATGCAGGGAAAAAAAACACACCTTTTCTTATATGGTCATACTTTCTTTCTGTTTTTGGTAAACTGAAATGGACAGAATAATTGGGCATATATATATATATATATGTGTGCAGAATAGTACTAGTGTACAAGTTAATGTAAATTAGTATCAAATGATTTTTTCTTTTTTTTTTTGGTAATATACCAAATGAAATTATGGAGTGTAAAAATGAACAACATTCCAATTTATAAATGGAGAAGTCAATTCAAACCTCAAAAGTTACAAATATTAGATGCTCAGATTAATAGATAAATTTAAAATATAAAATTATATATCTTGAAATATTAGTCAAAATTCATATAGATTGACTTCAAAAAGCAAGATTTGACGTGTAAAAATGAAAGTTACAAAAAGTTCATGTTATTTAGTGAATTTTTAGGGACATTTATTTAATGAATATCAAAATAAAATAATATAAAAATGAATAACATTCCAATTTATAAAATTATTATAAGTCAATTCAAACTTCAAAGGTTACAAATATTAGATGCTAAGATTAATAGATAAATTTCAAATATTCAATTATATACTTTAAAGTATTGGTCAAAATTCATATAGATTGACCTCAAAAAGCAAAATTGTGACATGTAAAAATAAAAGTTACAAAAGTTCATGTTATTTAGTGAATTTTTAAGGATATTTATTTAATGAATATCAAAATAAAATAATAAAAAATGAATAACATTCCAATTTATAAAATGAGAAGTCAATTCAAACTTCAAAAGTTATAAATATTAGATGAATATCAAAATAAAATAATATAAAAATGAATAACATTCCAATTTATAAAATGAGAAGTCAATTCAAGCTTCAAAGGTTACAAAATATTAGATACTCAGATTAATAGATAAATTTAAAATATTAAATTATATATCTTAAAATAATGATCAAAATTCATGTAGGTTGACTTCAAAAAAGTAAAATTGTGACATGTAAAAATGAGAGTTACAAAAGTTCATGTTATTTAGTGAATTTTTAGAAACATTTATTTAATAAATATCAAAATAAAATAATATAAAAAAGAATAATATTTCAATTTATAAAATGAGAAGTCAATTCAAACTCCAAAGGTTACAAATATTAGATGCTCAGATACATATATATAAATTTAAAATATTAAATTATACACTTTAAAATTTGATCAAAATTTATACAAGTTAGACCTCAAAAAGCAAAACTATGACATATAAAAATAAAAGTTATAAAAATTCATGTTATTTAGTGAATTTTTAGAGATATTTGTTTACTGACTATGAAAATAAAATAATATAAAAATGAGTAACATTCCAATTTATCAAATGAGAAGTCAATTCAAACTCCAACAATTACAAATATTAGATGCTCAGATTAATAAATAAATTTAAAATATTAAATTATATATCTTAAAACATTGATGAAGATTCATATAGTTAAGACTTTGACATAAAAAATGAAAGTTAGCAAAAGTGATGAAGATTCATATAGGTAAGACTTTGACATAAAAAATGAAAGTTAGCAAAAGTTTACGTTTTTTAGTGAATTTTTGGGGATATTTATTTAATGAAGATGCAAATGAAATAATATAAAAATGAATAATATTCCAATTTATAAAAATGGTTAGTCAATCCAAAGACTACAAATATTAGATGCCTAAATTAATAGATATATCGTAACATACAAAAGGTTCACGTAATTTAATGAATGTTTATGGACATCTGTTTAATGAATATGGATTTCATAAGACAAAGTTATATACTGCCCCTCCATTTTAATATAAATAAATTTTTAACATTTTTGTATAATTCAAAATAAATAAATTCAAAATTATATTAATTTTTTTAAAAAAATTACTCATATCATTGATGACTATACTGGTTTTGAGAAAAAAAAAAAAAACTGAAAAGTAAAAAGCAATATTGACAAATTACATTTTAATTAATGTTATTAATTAACTTTTTTGAGAGATGTGTCACCTCAAAATTCATTTATTTTTTAAATGAAAGGAGTAATACTTGTTGTTCTTTCGGACAATTTTTATTTATTCGCTGTACTTAATATAGATGTTTAATAATATTTGTTCAGTTTAAAATATTAATGGATAATTTAATGTTTTGTGTCTATTTTACCCTTGCTATTTAATATTATGCATTATCCAACGTATTTTTCAAAGTATTACAACAAACAACAACAACATACCTAGTATATTCCTACCAAGTGGGGTATGGGGAGGATAAGTGTACGCAGTCCATACCATTACCTTAGATGTGAGATAGAGAAGTTGTTTCCGATAGACTCCCGCCCAAAATAAAATAATCTAGACAAGGAATAGTAGAAGAACAGGATACAATATAAATCAACATATCCAATAATACCAAAAACAAGATACACCAAGTAATACAACATCCTACACTCATACTAACCTTCTACCCCAATTCGCTTTCTCCACAACTTTCTATACAGGGTTATGTCCTCGGTAAGTTGGAGTTAATCCATGTTATGTCTAATCACCTCCCTCCAATATTTCTTCGGTCTACCTCTACCTCGCTTAAAACCATCCTTAGCCAACCTTTCACAACTCCGCACTAGGCATCTGTGCCTTTCCTCATCACATGACCGAACCATCTCAACCCCACTTCCCTCATCTTGGCTTTCACTGAATCCACTCTTACCTTATCTCGAATAACCTCATTTCTAATCCTATCTTTTCTAGTACACCCACACATCCACCAAAGCATCCTCATCTTCGCCACCTTCATCTTCTGGATATGGGCCTTATTAACAAGCCAACACTCCATCTCCTTCCAACGAAGCCGGTCTAACCATCACTCTATAGACCTTGACTGTAAGTTTAGGAGGTACCTTTGTGTCACACAAGATTCCAAAGTCGAGCCTCCATTTCATCCACTCTACCCCAATCCGATGAGTGACTTCTTCGTCAATCTTTCCATTTCCCTAAATCATAGATCCCAGATACTTGAAACTATCTCTCTTATTGATATAATGAGTATCAAGTTTGACAACCACATAGGACTCATGAGACACCTCGCTGAACTTACACTCCAAATATTTTGTTTTGGACCTACTCAACCTAAACCCTTTAGACTGATGAGTTTGCCACCATACCTCCAATTTAGCATTAACTCCACTACGTGTCTCATCAATCAAGACCACATCATCCGTAAAAAGCAAACAGTAAGGCCCCTCACCTTGTATTTGCCACTTCAAAACATCCATCACCAAGGTAAAAAGAAACAGACTAAGCGTCGATCCTTGGTGTAACCCCATCAAGACGAGAAAAGTGCTCTGAGTCTCCTCCCCCAGTCCTAACTCGAGTCTTGGCTCCGTCGTACATATCCTTAATCACCCTAACATACACCATAGGCACACCTCCAGCCTCCAAGCACATCCAAAGAACCTCCCTAGGCACTCTATCATAGGCCTTCTTTAAGTCAATAAGCACCATGTGGAAATCCTTCTTCATTTTTCTATACTGCTCCACCAGTCTCCTAACAAGATGGATGGCTTCAGTAGCCAAGCGCACTGGCATAAATCCAAACTGATTATTAGAAATAGTAACAATCCCCCACAACCTCAACTCTACCACTCTCTCTCAAACTTTTATAGTGTGACTCAATAACTTGATGCCTCTGTAATCGTTATAATCCTGAATATCACCCTTATTCTTATACAACAGAATCATCATACCCTATCTCCAAGCTTTAGGTATCCTCGCCGTCTTGAAAATTATATTAAACAATCGAGTCAACTACTCCATACCTGTCCCTCCTATGTACTTCCAAAAATCCATTGGAATCTGCCCTGTCGCTCTACCTTTACGCATCCTTCAAATAACCCTCTTAACCTCCTCAACCTTAATGCGCCTACAATAACCATAATCGTGAAATCTTTCGAAATGCTCCAAATATCTCAATACAGTTCTAGTATCATTTCCTTCATTCAGGAGCTTATGGAAATATGATGTCATCTCTTTCTAATATGACCCTCCTCCACCAAAACTTTGCCGTCCACATCCTTATACACTTCACCTGATCAAGGTCCCTAGCCCTCCTCTCTATAACTTTGGCTAGCCTGTATAATTTTTTATCTCCATTTTTACTATCTAACGCTATGTATAAACTTTCGAAAGCAGCATCCTTAGCCATTGTGACCGCTGACTTCGCCTCTCGCCTAACAATATTATACTCCTCCCTATTCTTTCATTTATCTTCTTCGTCCTTACTCTCAGCCAACTTTGTGTATGCTCTCTTCTTAGCCTCCACCTTTCCCTTCACCTCTTCGTTCCACCACCAGTCCCCTTAGTGCTTGCCCGCGCAGCCTCTTGAGACACCTAACACCTCTCTAGTTTTTTTCCTGATGCAACTGACCATTTTATCCCATATACTATCAGTATCCCCTCCACTCCCCCAAGCCTTCCTCGCGATCAACTTATCCCCTATATCCAGTGCACTTGCCAAAGTCAGGATGCCTCATTTAATCCTTGGCTGGTCCTCGACACCTCTCCTCCTTCTCTCCTTTATGATCTGCAAGTCCATCACCAAAAGCCTATGCTGGGTTGAAAGACTCACTCGGTAAGACCTTACAGTCCTTACAAATACCTCTATCTTCTTTCCTGATGATTAAAAAGTTAATCTGAGTCTTGGCCACCGAACTACGGAAGGTAATCAAGTGAACCTCCTTCTTGGGAAAGTTCAAATTAACTACCACCAATCCAAATACCCGAGCAAAATTCAAAAGAACCACTCCTTCATCATTCCTTACGCCGAACCTAAAGCCTCCACGTACATCATCATATCCCCTCGAAGAAGACCTTATGTGCCCATTGAAATCTCCTCCTATGAAAAGCTTCTCGTTCTAAGCATTCCAAAACCTCTTTTTTTTCCTTTCTCATTCAAGCCTACATACGGTGCATATGCACTAATAATATTCCAAGAAGACCCTCTAATAACCAGCTTAATTGACATCATCCTATCATTGACCTTCTTAACCTCTACCACTTGCTTCCTAAGCTCATCATCTACTAGAATACCTATACCATTTCTGTTATTTTCCAAAGTATTAAATTTATTATATTCAATAGATGATATATTAAAATTATCATATTATTTATTATTTCTTTAGGCATGTGTTAAGTCAATAATGGACAAGTAAGACAACATATACCAACTTCTTTTAATATTTTTAAGAAAAAAAGCTCAAATATGCCATCGAATTATTAGAAATGACTCATATATGTCATCCATTAAAGGTTTAGCTCATCTGTGACATCATCTTTAAATGTTTGACTCATTTATGCCACTATTGTTATAAAGAGGTTCATTCGTGCCATTATTTTACAATGGTGATTTTGCAAAACCATCTTTATCACGTGGCCTCTTATTAAAAGTCAATATCACCAAATCTAAATCAACTAATATTACTTAAATTCTCATATAAGTCATTTCTAATAGTTCGATGACACTTCTGATATCTTTTATGATATTTATATAAAAGACTTGTAATTTGTAACACTTTTCACATACTTCTAATTTTTAAATTTTTATTTATAAATATTAAATTATTTTTGTAAATTAGTCAAATTAATTTGTGTAATGCAAATGTAATGAATTTCAATTAATTGTGAAAACATATCAAATGGTCGCCCCTAACTACATATGCATTTTGCTCATATATGTAATATGTAATATTCAAGCCAACAAATAATATAAAAATAAGGTTTTTCAATGCGATATTTATGAATAATTAGAAAGAATGAAACACAATCAAATTGATTGAGAATATCATCATCTATTACTAGCTGAGCCAAATTTATGATCAAGTTGACCATGAAGTTGATATTTTAACCTGGCACTCTATCTCTATCGGCAAAAGGGCCCCAAAGCTTTCTCATCTCTTTTTTGCAGATGACCTCACCCTTTTGCCAATGCATCAGCTAATAACTGTGCCACCATCTCTAAAGTGCTCCAGGAGTTTATAAGTCTGCACTTTGGTCAAAAGATCAACCACTCAAAGTTTAAAGTCCTATTTTCTAAGAACTGCTCTCCTTATACCAAGGAATAACTTTGTAGCATCCTTTCCATTAGCTTCTCTGAATCCTTTTTCAAGTACTTGGGCTTCCCTATTCACCATAAAAAACCTACTAATAGAGATTTCAATTTCATCATTAATATCTTAATACTAAGCTTGCAGGCTGGAAGACTAATCTTCTGACAATGACTGGTAGGGTAACCCTTGCTAAGTCTTCTCTCAATAGCATCCCTACCCATGTCATGCAATACACCTCTCCCTACTACCACTATTTCATAGATATATAGGATTCAAAAGAACTTTATCTGTGGTACCTCCTCTGAGAAAATGAAGTTGTATCTTCTTAGTTGGAAGACTATCTCTAAGCCTAAGAGAGTGGGGGTCTTGGGATCCAAAGGGCTAAAGACAGAAATGATACCTTCAGTGCTAGCCTAGCCTGGAGGTATTACCATAACAACAACAACTTATGGACCTCTATTATCAGGAATAAATATGAGAAGCCTAATCTCCCTAATTCCAAATTCCATTCCAGAATCTAAAAATTCATCACCCAGGGTCATGCCCTCTGCAGACTTGGGGCACAATGGTTGGTCAAAAATGGGCTGAAGGTCAACTTTTGGATGGATAGATGGATCCCCCACCTCCAACTTTTAAGATTCATTATCTATGTCCCCCTCACTACTTCTGAGGCCAACTTAACCCTTGCTGAGGTCTGGAATGAAAAGGACTTGGAATTTTTCAAGCCTCCCCCTCAACTCCCCCTGGATTTCATTATTAATATCCAGGGTTCCTTCAAAAGGAATCCCAAGCTTATAAATGATAGACTTATCTAGGGACTTTCTGGGAATGGTTGTTTCACCACAAGCTCCATGTATAACCTTATTACCAGCAATGCCTCTGAGTCTCATGCTGGACATCCCTTTAAGTGGATTTGAAATGCCAACTGCCCTCCTAAACTCAAAACGTTTCTTTGGCTTGTTCAGCATAACAGGCTCCTCACTTCTCTCTATCTCAGTAGAATAGGGATGGTCACTAATGTAGACACGTGATTTTGACCCTCCCTGAGTTTAATATATATATATATTGGTATTAAATATTTATATTTGATTCGATATTATTTTTATTCTTATTTTATTTTTAATAAATTTTTAGTTAAAAAATAAATAGCTAAATGACGTTAATTTTAGGATATTATTTTATTTTATTCCAATTTTAAAAATAATACAAATTTTTTTAAAAAATATGTTTCTTTTTAAATAAATAAGTTAGTAGTTTTAGTCCTATCTTAATTATATTTATTTTTGGTTATTTTTAAATTTTTATTGTATTTTATTAAATATAAAAATTAATTAGTTATTATTATATTGTTTTTATTATTATTATTATTTATTTATTATTTATATTTGTTATTATTATTATCTTCTAAAAAAAAGAGAAAAAAGAAAGAAAGAAAAAGAAAAATATTTAAATTTTAAATCCCCCCTTATCTGATCTCTACCTAACTGTTCCCCCAATTTAAGGACTCTTCCTATCATACGTACAATCTACACTCTCAGAAACCAGAAAAACAAAAACAAAAGCAGAGAGAAGAAAAACAAAGTGAAAGAGTCAGAGTTAAAGGCTTTGTTTGCGGTTTTCAGGTTTGGGGCTTTTGAAAATTAGATATTGTTAACTTTCAAAGTCAAAAGATTATACTCATTTATTTATCTTGAATTTAGCTCCCCAAGGTATCACTCAATTTTATTGTATAATTTAATATCATAATTGTGCAAAACTTGATTTCAATGTCATGAATTACGTTATCCAGATTTCACGTGTTCTTAAACGATTATTACTTGTTGGCGTTATAACATGAAATATATTTAGTGTCTCTTTCTGTTGTATCTTTAAATCAAGAGTAGAAATTTTCTATTAACGGATTTTATTTTAAAGCCGATTATGTTCATACTTATGATTATCATGTTTTGAAAATAAGTTAAAAAGTTAAATATTAGGTTGTTAATTTTATTTGCGTCTCTGTTTGTCTTGAAAAACTATGTAGATAATATTTTTCTTTTCTGTTTCATTGGTCGAGAAGTTAAGTGTAGGTATCTACAAATATTACCTAGTAATTTGCATTCAATATAATAAAGTATATAAAAAAAATGTTTGCATTAAAGGAATCACAGACGGAAAGAAGGATAAAAGAAATAAAACATGGTAGGAGAAATTATCATTAAAATGAAGAAACTGTTTTTTTAATTTTAATTCAAGATTAAGTGCGTGGTTATTTAATTTGGAATTTAAATTCATAGGAATAAGCAATTTTTTATTTCATTATTTTCTTTTCTTGTCTTGTAAATTTCCGTGATCTTGATTAGATTAGTTGATTTAATTTGTATAATAAAAATATCTACAGTGTATTGAATTGTGAGAAATTGTAAATGAGCATATGATTTTTAATTTTTTTTTTTAGGAGTGCAAGTAGATATATATTATTGCTAAAGTATTGCTAAATATATTTATAGCTAAATTAATTAACTTTTTTATTAATAATTTGAGAAATGATGAGATAGGATACAAATTTACTCAAGACCCATTACATGGTAAAAGAAAAGAGAGGAAAAAAAAAACTGCAAGGGAGCGAGGCGAGTTATGGAATAATCCAAAACTCGTTGTAGAATAAAGAGCGAAAAAAAAATAAAAATGGGTAAGATAAAATTGTCTCAAGTTTACAAGAGACGGAATAAATGCCTTTTACCGCTAGATAAGCTTTAGGTATGTTTAATATCTTCATCTCAATTAAGAATGCGGTGTACGCATCTTTCCAAGACATTTAAAATTCAAAGATGTAAAAAAAATACACCTTGACAAATACTTTTCTAAAATTAACTTGACAAATATTTTTAAACTTTCACCGATTTATTTAATATGAAATAATAGACGAGTTTTAGTATAATAAAATGACCGATTTTAGGGCCTACTAACATAATTATCAAAATAGTTTAAGTCAGGATAAGTTAATAAAGCGACCGTGCTTGAACCACGGGACTCGAGGGGTGCCTCACACCTTCTCCTCGGTCAATAGAATTTCTTACCCGGTCTTCTGTTTTTGTAGACCAATATAAAGAGTCATTTCTTTTTGATTAGAGATTCAAAAAGGTGACTTGGAACACCATAACTCAATTCCAAGTGGCGACTCTGTAAATAAAATAATCACTATTCAAAACCGTCACTTTAATTGGAAAAATCCTTCGACTCGACCTTCGAGGAAAAAAGGGGCGTGACATCTCTGGCGCTCGCCTGAAGAACAGGGTGAAGAAATTGTAAGTCCAGGAGCTCGCCTGAAGAGCAGGGTGAAGAAATTTTAAGTCCAGGAGCCTGCCTGAAGAACAGGGTGAAGAAAAAGTAAGTTCAGGAGCCCGCCTGAAGAACAGGGTGAAGAAAAAGAAAGTCTAGAAGCCTGTCTGAAGAATAGGGTGAACAAAAAGAAAGTCCAGGAGCCCGCCTGATGAACAGGGTGAAGAAAAAGAAAGTCCAGGAGCCCTCCTGAAGAATAGGGTGAAGAAAAAGAAAGTCCAGGAGCCCTCCTGAAGAATAGGGTGAAGAAGTAACAAGTCAGGAGCCCACTTGAAAAATTGGGTGAAAAAGTAGCAAGTCAGGAGTCCCCTTGAAGAATAGGGTGAACATTATCAGTTGCAAGTTCAGAAGCCCACCTGAAAAATAGGGTGAAGATTTCAAGTCCTAGCCGGAAGAAAATCTGAAGAATAATTCAATAGTCAAGTTCTCCTCTAATGCCAAAAGCCAATGAGGAAGAACATTTCATGTATCAAGTTCAACTCAGAATAATGACTATCTCACCATTTGAGAAGTCATGAAAATTCAAGTCAAGATTTCAAAAAAAAAAAAGCAGCATAGATAGGATCTCTCACTTGTATCTTCATTGTATTTTTTGTTATTCATTTCAATGTAAAAGCAGAATGTCGTAAACCGGAAACTCGACGGAACCTGACTCAATCTCTAACTCACTGCCACATCATTTTACCCTATTTGAACTACATGTGACTTGATTTCCTTAAAATTCGGGATATGTAGGCGGTCCAAAACCAGGACTAGGTCGCACCACATTTTCTATCCTACCATTTTGAATAATCGGAGGGTCAAAATTTATCTCGTTGTCTACTTCTTTGTGTGAAAACTCTTCAAGATTTCAAACAAAGAGAGCCAAAATGTAGACACATAATTTTTTACCCTCCCCGAGTTTTAACCTATATTTTTCGGCATTAAATATTTTTATTTTTGTCCAATATTTATCTTAGCTTTTATTATTTTTTAATAAATTTTGGTCGAAAATAAATAAAAAATAATAATAAATAAAGTTACATTTTTGATATATATATATTTTAAAATAATACGAAAAAATTTTCAAAAAATATATTTTTTTAATTTAGATTTTTATAAATAAGCTAGTAATTTTATTTTCTCTCAATTATATTTTGTTTTTAAGTTAGTTATATTTTTATTATATTTTTATTAAGTATAAAAAATTAATTAGTTAATGTTATTTTATTATTATTATTATTATTATTATTTATTTTATATATAATTTATTTATTTATTAAAATAAAAAGGAGATCATTATCCTAAAAAAAAAAAAAGATTTACAAAATTTGAATCCTGAACTACCCAACCTCCCTCCCCAATCTAATTTCTAACTGTTCCCTTCAAGAATCCCCTCTATAAAAGGCTCTTCAACACCAGAAAAATAAATATACGTACATTCATTATCAGACACCTACAAATTATCAGAAACCAGAGAAGAGACTACATCAGAAAATAAAAAAGAGAGATAACATTAAAAAAATCAGAAACAGAAAAGAGAGCAAAGCGAATATAACATAAAAAAAGAGAGTGATAAGTTGAGTTCGGATTCCTGATCGAGTTTTCGGTGATAATATTAGAGATTTTCTTTTGATTTAGTTCGTCATACAGGTTTTTATACGATCCTACACTACTTATTGTCTAAGTTATATTGTGGATTAAAGTATGAATATAGATGTTTAAATAATTTCCCACATTAATATAAAACCTCTCCTATCATTGTATGTCTCTCTTATTGTATGTTACTCCAATCTGTTATGACCATCTTTATCAGGTGTCAGTGATATGGTATTTGTATTTGACTAAATAATATTACACGTGCGAAAAAAATGGCATTTTACAAGAGAATGTCTCAACAGTGATAATCGTTCCCATTGACAATCTTTTTCTTTCTCTGTCATTTACATGTTGAAGTTATAAGAGGATTATCCATTTTAATGTTTTTGAATTGATCACTTTGATATGATCACCTTTTCTATTCGGCAAAAATATGATCAAAATATAATTTCATCCTTTATTATTGCTACATATTAGGACGAGTAGTGGTCATGATAGTTAATATTTTGGGTTTGAATTTTATGGGTGCGTGTAGAAATACATTCTTGGAAGATTGCAATTGTCAAGTGTTATCTTTTATTGTTCTTAAAAGAGAAATATATATATTTAAAAAAAAAAAGAAGTGAATATTATCTACACGCAAAATTCATTATTTGATAAATATAAAGAATAGAAATATGTTATCTATAAATTTTGAAACTGTCCAACACCATTTTTACATTCTCACATAATTCCTATTAAATATTGTTTTGACAGTTGGAAATATGACATTTACATTATTCCTGTAAAAAAATAATTTTTGAAATATGGGAACATTTCACTTATATTGTTTCAATTGGAAATTAGATTCCTAAACGTGTCTATTAAATTTATTTTTAAGTAAAAAAATATATTTAAACAATTTATTATTTTTATTTTATTTTATTTTTTGTTCATGTAAAAGGAGTAGTGGGGAAGATACATAGTTTAAATTAGTATAAACATAAAACATCTGTTAATTTTCCACTAAAAGAAATCATCACATGCTTAAAGACTTACTTTTTTTTAAAAAAATATTTATGTAACTTGTTGTCGACACAAAATGAGAAAGCAAAAAGGTAAAAATGAATAGAAAAATTGTCTCAATTTTTTAAAAGACAAATAAATATCTTTAACGTTAGGTTAATTTTGGATACGTTTTAAAATATTCGTCTCAATTAAAAATGAGGTATACACATCTTTCCTAGATATTTTTAAAATTCAAGGATGCAATGATGCACCTTGACAAATAGTTTTTTAAAATTATTTTTTCATCGAGTTATTTAATTTCAAAGGTGTAGATAAACATTTTTTGGTATAATAAAAAATGAGCAAACAAGGCCCCAACATAATTATCGAAATAGTTTAGGTCAAGATAAGTCAATAAAAGCGACCGTGCTAGAACCACGGGACTCGAAGGGTGATCAACAGAATTCCTTACCCGATCTTCTGTTTTGCAGACCAAAATAGACAGTCATTTTCTTTTGACTAGGGATTCAAAAAGGTGACTTGGAACACTATAACTCAATTCCAAGTGGCGACTCTGTAAATAAATTAATCACTATTCAAATCTGTTACTTTAATTGGAAAGACCCTTTGACTTGAACCCTTCGGGTGAAAAAAGGGTGTGACATCTCTGGCGAGTCTGGGGAATTATAAGAATTCAAGCTTTTTATATTGACTTACACTTGCTTTAATTATTGTTGATATTGTGTTTGTTGGCCTTATGTGCTACTTGTCGCTTATTTACTGCTTTGATATTGATTGAACTGTACTATATACTGTCTTCTCTTGCGCATCCCCTTTGAGTCTCTGAAATAGGATAGAAGGAATGCAGCGTATGCATCCTACTTTCTTTTTGAGATAGCCGGAGTGTCAAGGCACCTGGTGAAGGATTATAGTCACACATGTTATGCGGGGTTTGGATCGAAAACGAAAGTGGTGTTGCCCTGCTACCAATCAAGTTGTCTCTCCCGGTTCGAGTGTCCGCTCGGGTAAGCCAGTCTAGACACCTATCCCTATTAGGTTTAAACTTAGAAGAACTGAAAACTCAGAATCTGGTTATCCCTATTAAGTGTCGCTTTATTTGCATTATATGCATTTGACTTAGCGGGACTCGACACAGGGGCCGAGTCTATTTAGGACAGGTGACCTACTTTATAAAGACCAACACGTGCATCCTACGTGCTTTTTGACATTTGTTTGCAAGGCTGTTTGTTTGTTGACCGACTTTAGACAACTTTAAAATGCAAGAGATTAATTTATCCCCACATTTAGTGAATCATTTTACAAAGAAATATTTTATTTTTTTAAACAGAAAAGGAAAATTTTCAGTAACATAGTTTTACAGTCTTCATGAACTACGAGGGTCTGATTCTCAATATTTAACGAGATACATAGGAAGCCCTTCTCGGGGTATGACCCTATCTTTTGAAAAATTATTCATAAATTTGTTGGGGAATTTTTTGAAAATATGATTACTTTCATAATTATTTTCTAATCCTCAAGTCCAATTTTTATATATCTTAATAAGCCTGAATCTTTAGGGATCAAGAGGCTAAGTTTTACAAAATAAAAAATATATATAAATATTAATAGCCCTGAATCTTTAGGGATCATGAGGCTAAGTTTTTACAAAAAATATAAATCTTAATATCCCTAAACCTTTAGGAGTCTTGAGGCTAAATTTTATACGAAATAATTTTTAAGAACTACGCACACCTGATTCCCATCTTAATGAGATACGTAGGCAGTACTCAATGGATTTGGTGATCTTTTAGAAAGTGGTTTTCTTTCCTTTTAAACTAAAAAAAAAGTTGTTTTCAAAAATTAAAAAAATATATTATTTAATAAATAAATAAATTTCTCATTATTAAAAAACAAGGCATATTACTTCGTATCTCCAATTTTTGAGAACCACGCACACCTGATTCTCATCTTAGTGAGATACGTAGGCAACTGGGGTTCAGTGATCTCTTAAAAGAAAGAGATAAAAGAAAAAGAGTTTTTAAAAAAATATTACATTCTGACGCCTTTGTTATTTCTTATACAGTTAGTTTAAGGTGGTTAGTTTGTGGTATTTTGGCTGGTCCTCCACATCACACCAAATCTAAAGAAGGTTTAACTGTGTCCAACAAGGATATAGAAAGTGACTTCATGGATCAAACAAAGAGTCATAAAAATGAGAGTTTAAAGGAAGAGAATTTGAGACTAAGACAACAAATGATGGAAATGTATTGAATTTGGGCCAGTGGACATCCTCCTCCTCCGTTCTCCACTATTAAAAACTGGGGCATGTCTTCAAGTGTCAACCTTCTTCAAAGATTTGAGATATCAAAATTTAAGGAACATGATGGACATGAGGATTCTTTGAAGTATTTGGGACGATACTGCAATCTATCAAGGAAAATTGAAAAAAGAAAGAAGAAGGAAAACACATTTATTGTCATGCCAGGGCCAAAGCAGAGTTTGAGAGGTCCAACCCACCAATACTGTCATCCTCAACCCTGAGCTTACATATTAGATCCATACAACCACATGCAACAAGGTTCCTTTCTCTAAAATCTAAGAAATTTCATTTCACTTCCTCAATATCCTTTGAACAATGCACAGTCGTATGCTCATTCGTCTTTCTATCCATAATGGCGTGCCCCGGACCCTCGGCATCGTCCTCGATACTCATAAACTTACCAAGGATCCTCTAAATTCAAGTTTCATCCGAGCTCAGAGTTTGCAATGAGGAGAAAGGCAAAGGATAATTTCACACCAATTGGGAAGTCCTATACCACTTTGTTCCAGATATTGAGTCAATGGGGCATGATTACTTCCATACCAGGGTATATTTTCGATCCACATTCAAAATATTTTGATCCTAATGTACGATGTGCTTATCATTCTAATATGCAAGGTCACGGTGCTGAAGATTGTCATATTTGAAAAGAGAAATAGAGAAAACAATTCAAGAAAAATTTATTGTGGTGCAAAACGTTGGCATCTCAGCACGTGGTACTACACAATATGTGGGAAACAATGAGTCAAGTATGGGGACCCAGAACTTATTTGTTAAAGGAAATGTGTCTGATCATGGTGGAAGCTCTAGTCATGTTGATATGCAAATCAGTGGCTAAGTTGTCAGGCTGAGCAATTGAGAAGTCACCCCTCTCCCTACTAGGAAGAGGTCTAGTAGTTTGTTTTCTTTTCTTTTCTATTACCCGAATTATTTTAGGGTTGTAGTTTAGGACCTATCTTGTCTGATTTTCTTATCGTTTTTGTTCAAACCCTTCTATCTTTCTGTCAACAAAATGTGTATCCCTTTTGTTTTTATTTCTCAATATATATTGTCTTTCTTTTTTTTTTCTTCAAAGAGCTCTTTCTATGGTGATTCTGGTAATATGATCAGCGTGTTGAATTTTCAGTCAGATCTTAAAACCCAATCTAATGTTGAAACATTCCATCAAGAACCTAGAGTTGAAAAAAAATGTAAGAAAAATAAGTAAAGTGTTGAGATATTTTGGAGACCTAGTTACATTCTCACTTGAATGTTTTGAGGCAATCACTTTGCGAATAAAAAATGACTTGATCTTCAATGAGGAGGTTCAACTCAAGCATTTTTGAATGAGATCAACCAGAGGATATATAGTTTCTATTGTCAGAAGAAGCAAAAGGAAGTTAGCTTTTAAAAAAAAGAATCATCTGTTGTGAGAAAAGTACAATACAAGTAGACCTGTATGGTTTACAAGTTTAAAAGAAGTGACACACGTGAATGTGCTTAGTCACGGTCAATATTGAAAAGATGCGTATGATCTTCATGTTCCATTCCTAGTGTAACACCCCAACCTTTTTATGGTTGTCCTTAGTCCTTTGTTAGGCGCTTAGAAGCCTAGCTTCAATTATTTTATTGTAACATGATAGTCGCACATATTAGCACAAGGACCTCCAATTTGAATTTTACAAGTTTTTATAATTTAATAGTATTTGGTGGAAAAATCAGGTTCATGATATATGTAAGGACAATTTTAAGTCATTAGTTATTCTTAATTGTTACATGAAGTGGTGCTTATATATAATTAAATATAAGGTGTGTACTGTTTAATAATTGTTAATATCTCTTTCATGTTTATCAATTAGTGTTACTTTTAATAAAATATCCAAGGATATGCTATGTATGGAAATTATTGTGCATCAATTAAGTGAACCACGTGTTTGGTCTATTAACTTTTTACGTATTTATTTAGTTGTAATAAGTATTAGAGGAACAAACTTTATATAAATGCCACATGTTTGTGTGTAATTTATTTTTAAAGAGTTTTATAATTTATTGATATTTGAATGGTGATGTGAAAATCTAATTATGCTGAAAAGTTATCGTTACAATTAGTACATTTCGTTCAAAATAATTTTCTATTAATTATGATATATTTAAAATGG
>NC_061116.1:222794691-222798602 GCF_002878395.1 Capsicum annuum | reverse complement strand
TTTATATTATTTTTTAAAATTGGAATAAAATAAAATAATATCCTAAAATTAACTTCATTTAGTTATTTATTTTTTAACTAAATATTTATTAAAAATAAAATAAAAATTAAAATAATATTGAACCAAATATAAATATTTAATACCATATATATATATATATATATATATTAAACTCAGGAAGGGTCAAAATCACGTGTCTACATTTTGCCCCTCTTTGTTTGAAATCTCAAAGAGTTTCCATACAAAGAAGTAGACAAAGAGATGATTTTTGACCCTCCGATTATTCAAAAAATGAAGATAAAATAAAATAAAATAATATAAAAGATGTGATAGAGTCTTGATTTTGGACTGCCTACAAATCCCGGGTTATAAGGGAATCAGGTCACATTTAGTTCAAATGGGCCAAAATGGTATGATAGTGAGTTAGAGATCGAGTTAAAGACCAAGTGAGGTTCCGTCGAGTTTTCGATTTCCGGCTTTCTGCTTTTACATTGAAATGAATAACAAAAAATAAAATGAAGATACAAGAGAAAGATTCTATCTATGCTATTTTTCTGAATCTTGTCTTGAATCTTCATGACTTCTCAAATGGTGAGATAGTCATTATTCTGAGTTGAACTTGATACACGAAATGTTCTTCCTCGTCGGCTTTTGGCATTAGAGGGGAACTTGACAATTGGTTTATTCTTCAGATTTTCTTCTGGCTTGGACTTGAAAATCTTCACCCTATTCTTCAGGCGGGCTCCTGAACTTGCAACTAATAATGTTCACCCTATTCTTCAGGTGGGCTCCTGACTTGCTACTTCTTCACCCGGTTCTTCAGGTGGGCTCCTGACTTGTTACTTCTTCACCCTGTTCTTCAGGCGGGCTCCTGACTTGTTACTTCTTCACCCTGTTCTTCAGGAGGGCTCCTGGACTTACTTTTTCTTCACCCTGTTCTTCAGGCGGGCTCCTGAACTTCTTTTTTTCTTCACTCTGTTCTTCAGGTGGGCTCCTGGACTTTTTTTTTATTCACTATGTTCTTTAGGCGGGTTGCTGGACTTCCTTTTTCTTCATCCGTTTCTTCAGGCGGGCTCCTGGACTTACAATTTCTTCACCCTAATCTTCAGGCGGGCTCCTAGACTTACAATTTCTTCATGATCACCCTATTCTTCAGGCAGGTCCTGAGCAAAAATAAATTTTCATTCTTTAGGAGAGTCCTGTCCCATTCTTCAGGTGGTCCTGAACAATAAAAAAAATAATTCTCATTTTTCAGGAGAATCCTGAGCAGAAAGTAAAATTCAATAAAAACGAACAGAATGTTTGTCCCAGTTTGTACTTAGAAAATGACTCGACTAAAAGGTGCGTCTTATAGGAATCAAGAAGAATAACTCGACTAAAAGGTACGTCTTATAGGAATCAAGGGTAATGACTCGACTAAAAGGTACGTCTTATAGGAATCAAGAGAAATGACTCAACTAAAAGGTATGCCTTATAGGAATCAAGGGGATGACTCAACTAAAAGGTACGTCTTACAAGAATCAAGGAAGTGACTCAACTAAAAGGTTCATCTTGTAGGAATCAAGGGGACGACTCGACTAAAAGGTACGTCTTATAGGAATCACAGGAAGTGACTCGACTAAAAGGTTCATCTTATAGAAATCAAGGGAATGACTCGACTAAAAGGTACATCTTATAGGAATCAAGGGAATGAGTCGACTAAAAGGTACGTCTTATAGGAATCAAGGAGAATGACTCGACTAAAAGGTACGTCTTATAGGAATCAAGGGGATGACTCGACTAAAAGGTACGTCTTATAGGAATCAAGGGAGTGACTCAACTAAAAGGTTCGTCTTATAGGAATCAAGGGGATGACTCGACTAAAAGGTACGTCTTATAGGAATCAGGGGATGACTCAACTAAAAGGTACGTCTTAAAGGGGATGACTCGACTAAAAGGTACGTCTTATAGGAATCAAGGGGGATGACTCAACTAAAAGATACGTCTTATAGGAATCACGGGGAGTGACTCGACTAAAAGGTTCGTCTTATAGGAGTGATGGTTCAAGTTAGGAAGTGCTTCACCTAACAAATGAAACTTAAATTATCCAGATTAGGAAGTGCGTCTCCTAGGGGTTGAATTTTTACCATAATTTAATCATCAAACCTGTGCAGCAACATTGCTTCCTGCATCTGTAGAAATGAGGCATTGCAGCCCTTGATATTTATGCTCTGATGTCCTAAATTTGAAGGTAACATGTTTCTTGTTTCATCAAAGAAAACTTGTGAGTTCAAAAACATAGTGGCAGGTTTGTGGCTTTAGCTTCCATGGCAATCACTCTTGCTCTCGTCACATTTAACCTTGCTTCCAACCATTAGTATCTGTCACCGACTTGCTGCATCATTGACCCAAACTCAGATTATTAAAGTGACTCTGAAACAAACACAGTATCTTTGCTTTGCCATGTTCCCCAAATAAACCCTTTAAACCTTGGTATTTTCATGAGTTTTCAGACTCGTCTATTGACAAAACTTTTCTGCATGCCTTATTTCGGCTTACAATCATGTCTTTTTCATGTGTTGGCTTTTTATCTTGCTTTTTGTATTTGAAAAAGCTGGTCGCCAGTTTTGAAATCTTTTCTCACTTGTTATGACACGGACTCGACTCAGAGACACAAAAAAATGACAATAATTTTATTTGATGATAAAGATACCAAAAATCAAAAATAGAAAAAAAAATAATAAAAAAAAACAATAGGCATCTTTTTTTTTTTTTGAAAACGACAGAACAAAACTTATTTGGGTGTGGTAGCCAATTCCAGCAATCATGACATGCATTTTGAATTAAACAACCTGATCTACCCACACTAATTATTACAACTCTTATTCACTTATTGAGTTTGAAATGGAATCAATCTTGAATATGTTCCCTCTAGATCACAATTCTCCTTCGACTAGTGGCACCTCAATGGGTTTTTGCCAACGTCTATCTCATTTTCATTTCTTTCTCAACTCACTGTCGCCTTGTGGTGCCCAAAAAGATTTTCACCAATAAGACTCTCTCATTTTTACTCATTCATTTTTTAATCATTCATTTTTTTTTTTGAAAATATAATGCCCAACATACGAAACATCATGCACCCATAACATGTTTAGTCTTGACATTCTCAAAGATCGATCTAAAACTTGGCTTTTGGAAAAAGTTAGAAAGAAACGGAGGCATGTGGCTCAAAAATTTACATAAATTGGGTGAAACATACAACTTTTGGAATCGACTTTTTTAAGAAAATAAACTTTTCCCAGTTTCATTTCATTCTGGGTAATTTGAATTTTCTTTTGGTTGGACCGAACCCAGAGTAGGGCTGCCTACGTATCTTGTCATAGCAAGAATCAGGTCAAACCTAGTTCAGAAATCTTGTTCTTTTGCTTAATTTTCTTTCTTTTTTTTCTTGACTTTTCTCTCTTTTTATTTTTTTTTTCACAGAGAGAGAGATATTTTTTCTGACTCCATTTTTTCTTGACACTTTTCTGACTCTATTTTTTTTTGGACACTTTTCTTTTCTTTTTTTTGAATTTTTTCAGACTCTATTTTGATTCCAAAAGAGGGATATAAAATAAATAAAATAAAAGCTCAAAAGGGATAACAAAGGATGACATAACATTTGGATAGCAGAATAAAATGCCTTCGTCATATCAATCCTTAAAAACGCAAGTACATAACATGCAATCTAGGTGTCATGCCCCAACATCATAGAGGCGAGACTAGCACATAGTGCCACACTTGACTGTACATACAACTTAAAACTATCACGCCTCAAATCCTATTGGGGCGGACTGGCACCCGTAACCGAGGAGGTCCGGGAGAACCATCTCATAACCTTATACTTCCCATGCATACCTCTATGACAACCCGAAATTCGGACAGCATCATGT
>NC_061116.1:222788790-222791691 GCF_002878395.1 Capsicum annuum | reverse complement strand
ATTTCGTTCAAAATAATTTTCTATTAATTATGATATATTTAAAATGGTGTATTTATTTTATCACGAATTTATACAATATCCGAATATATATGTAATGGGTCAAAAAAATAATTTATGTGGTGCCACCAGCAGTTATGTGGACGTGAAAGTATTTGACAACAATTAAGTTAATTGTGTGGTGGCATTACATTACACACCCTATTAGTATTATAATAATTAATTGTGACCCACTCTTTGAATATTTTATTGTGGCATGTAGTATATGATAGTTAGGCAGCCTTTTTCATTTTATTTCTCTTCACATGACATTAAGAAAACAAAGCTAATGGCTAAATATGCTTTTAAAACTTGTTGGTAACATCTCATCTTCTTGAACTTATGATAATTCACAATTTTTGGTATGTGTTAATTAAGATCAGCACCTTGGTGTTCTTCCGTTAGTTATAGGCATACGAAGTGTTCAGCTTATATTCTATAAATAATCCTTTTTAGGAGTTCTCAATTGCACACAGATAGAGCACAAGGACGATGAAAATCTTTGTTCAATTTGGTTATGCTCCTTATCATACACATGCTCATTTGATTACTTCCGTCAAGTTATTTGAGCATGAGTTTAAGGTATGTCAAGGCTATATTCCTTCCTTTTGGCATGATTTCATATGATTGTATCTTTCAAGTCTAGCGTACTATTAAAAATGTTGGTTATTAAGAGCCTCTAAATTGGCGCTGGTATTTTTTTTCTATTTAAAAACCCCTATCGATTGTATCAATTCCATGTCAAGTTAAGAACTCGGGGGAGATATATACCTGCTTGCGATTATCGAGTTACAATTTTATTGTCTTTTCACCATTTGATCCCTGGTGATATGCATTGAAATCTTTAGTAGGATTATGGTTGTATTTGTAAGATTATTGTAGCATTTAGATCCTTGTTAAGATGTACCTTGAGATATGTGCAAAAATTCCTATGAGATGATTAACTTTATTTTAATGAGTAATCTTACTACTCCCATCGAACAAATTTCATAAAAAGTGCATATTCCTTTTTTGTATTTTCATTTTATCTCCTCCAAAAATTGAATAATTTCTTTCGTAGGAGGGGGAAACTAAACTAAAATTCTCTAACAATTTAAAATTACTTTAACCGACTAATCCTTCCTTCTTTGTATCTGAACCATTGTGCCAATTATATCCTTTATATTTAATGTAATAGTGTATCTAGACGTGGATGTAAGCAATTGGATATCATCATTATCAAGGAAAATAATTTCTACCAAGTAGGTCAAGTTTATTGATATAAAGTAAAGGTGATATTTGGATGTGAAGATACTGGCTGAGGCTTGTATTATTTTGTTTCGGTGGATGATGGTACTTTTATCATTCTTATACAAGAAGACACATATTATATATGAATTACTTGGGGGGGGGGAGGGGTTGCTATTTGTATACATACTACTTTATTTACGTGAATTAAGGCTAGGGATCGGGGCATACACCGACACCACATGCATTGCATTGCATTTTATCTACGGTTGGGTAGTATGACTTTGGGTTTATTGACGTTAGTCCTGCACGGGACTACGGAGGCTTATTAATGGTAATATAAGAAGAAATCACCGATAGAATTTGTAGCAAGTCATCAATAGTAAGTTGTCCTGCGATGGTTGTATGAGCTAAAAGGAGGGACAGGTAAGATTGTTGAGGCTATAATTTTCTCGACTCTTGTTGCTTATTCTTTCACTTCTTCCTTGCTTTATAGTATGTGACTTTGGTTAGTTGAAATTTATTGAGCCTACGAGTCGGGTAAATGTGGACTAATTGGATATTAGCTTTAGCATTACCACTATGTCGGTGTATGTGAATGCCTTAAAAGGAAGATTGAATTGTGATAGTTGTACTGGTTAAAAAGTTATGAACATGTATGTAGAAGCCATTACCTTGTTGGTTTGTTTTCATAGTTCAGTTCTTGATTTCAAGATTTCGAATCGAGTGTACTGCTATTGAGGGTCATCTCGTAAAAGCTATAGATTATACTGTTCACACTCATTTGAAATGGTCATCACTTGTTGAGAGCTCATGTTAATATGGATGTAGTGCGTAGTTTGAAAGTAAGAATATGGATGTAGTGCATAGTTTGAAAGTAAGGGAATAGAGAATCTCTAGTCATAAGAATAGTTCATATGCAATAAAACACCGATAGGAAAGATGTTGGGGGTTAAAATATATCATAGGGTGTGAGTTGAGTCCCTTTAAATGTTGTGAAATTGTATAAGGTTTAGTAAACCTGTGATATCTTGGTGTGTATTGATCCGTTATAAGTGTTCTGCCCAATTCTCTGGTTTAGAAATCCCCTATGTGCTGCAGTTAGTATGTTAATGATGTCTTTTTGTACAAAATGCATTTTGTGGTGATTCTCATCTCCTTGCAATCTCAAGACATTGACCTACAACTTTCATGAAGGCTATAAAGCTTTGTTTTGCCGTCTACTTATTCAAAACTAAGTTGCAACATGAAGTAGGGGAGCTGCCCAGATTAACTGTTTTGAAGATTTAGTGAAATTAGTGCTAACTAAGCTTCATTTGAACTAATCTTGGTTTGTATCAGCCTGATGGAACTATCAAAAAATTAAGTGGTATTTAATTGTGCGTTAAGATTGTATATACTAGTTTATAATCTGAGGGAGAGTTGAAATAAGTGTTGGATAATGATTTGAACTCTTTAAGTTATGGTTGGGGTGCTTATATGCCAAAATACTAGGGTTCGTGTATAAACTTGAACTTGTATTCCTATTACTTGTGGGCATATTTTGAATGTTCATTGTTATCTAATTGATTGTATACTTTATATGGTTCACACAAATACATGTTCCTTTAAGTTAATACCACCTCTATCGTGTTAGGA
>NC_061116.1:222774796-222785790 GCF_002878395.1 Capsicum annuum | reverse complement strand
TTATTTATTATTATTATTATTATTACTATTATTTATTTATTATTTATATTTGTTATTATTATTATCTTCTAGAAAAAGAGAAAAAAAGAAAGAAAAAGAAAAATATTTAAATTTTAAATCTCCCCTTATCTGATCTCTACCCAACTGTTCCCCCAAGGCTTCTCCCTATTTAAGGACTCTTCCTATCATACGTACAATCTACACTGTCAGAAATCAGAAAAACAAAAATAAAAGCAGAGAGAAGAAAAATCAAAGTGAAAGAGTCAGAGTTAAAGGCTTTGTTTGCGGTTTTCAAGTTCGTGGCATCTGAAAATTAGATATTGTTAACTTTCAAAGTCAAAAGATTATACTCGTTTATTTATCTTGAATTCACCTCCCAAAGGTATCACTCAATTTCATTGTATAATTTAATATCGCAATTGTGCGAAACTTGATTTCAATGTCATGAATTACTTTATCCAAATTCCACGTGTTCTTAAACGGTTATTACTTGTTGGTGTTATAACATGAAATTATATTTAGTGGCTCTTTCTGTTGTATCTTTAAATCAAGAGTAGAAATCTTCTATTAACGGATTTTATTTTAAAGCCGATTATATTCATACTTATGATTATCATGTTTTGAAAATAAGTTAAAAAGTTAAATATTAGGTTGTTAATTTTATTTACGTCTCTGTTTGTCTTGAAAAACTATGTAGATAATATTTTTCTTTTCTGTTTCATTGGTCGAGAAGTTAAGTGTATGTATCTACAAATATTACCTAGTAATTTGCTTTCAATATAATAAAGTATATAAACAACGTGTTTGCATTAAAAAAATCACAGACGGAAAGAAGGATAAAAGAAATAAAACATGGTAGGAGAAATTATCATTAAAATGAAGAAACTGTTTTTTTTTTTTAATTTTAATTCAAGATTAAGTGCGTGGTTATTTAATTTGAAATTTAAATTCATAGGAATAAGCAATTTTTGATTTCATTATTTTCTTGTCTTGTCTCGTAAATTTCCGTGATCTTGATTTGATTGATCTTGATTTGATTAGTTGATTTAATTTGTATAATAAAAATATCTACAGTGTATTGAATTGTGAGAAATTGTAAATGAGCATATGATTTTTACTTTTTTTTTTTTTAGGAGTGCAAGTAGATATATATTATTGCTAAAGTATTGCTAAATATATTTATAGCTAAATTAATTAACTTTTTATTAATAATTTGAGAAATGATGAGATAGAATAAAATTTATTCAAGACCCATAACATGATAAAAGAAAAGAGAGGAAAAAAAAAAATAACTGCAAGGGAGCGAGGTGAGTTATGGAATAATCCAAACCTCGTTGTAGAATAAAGAGCGGAAAAAAATAAAAATGGGTAAGATAAAATTGTCTCGAGTTTACAAGAGATGGAATAAATGCCTTTTAACGCTAGATAAGCTTTAGGCATGTTTAATATCTTCATCTCAATTAAGAATGCGGCGTACGCATCTTTCCGAGACATTTAAAATTCAAAGATGTAAAAAAAAAATACACCTTGACAAATACTTTTCTAAAATTAACTTGACAAATATTTTTAAACTTTCACCGATTTATTTAATATGAAATAATAGACGAGTTTTAGTATAATAAAATGAGCGATTTTTGGGCCTACTAACATAATTATCAAAATAGTTTAAGTCAGGATAAGTTAATAAAGCGATCGTGCTTGAACCACGGGACTCGAGGGGTGCCTCACACCTTCCCTTCGGTCAATAGAATTCCTTACCCGATCTTCTGTTTTCGCAGACCAATATAAAGAGTCATTTCCTTTTGATTAGGGATTCAAAAAGGTGACTTGGAACACCATAACTCAATTCCAAGTGGCGACTCTGTAAATAAAATAATCACTATCAAAACTGTCACTTTAATTGAAAAAACCTTTGACTCGACCTTCGAGTGAAAAAGGGGTGTAACAACTAACTTTGCTTGTAAGGTCTGTAACTCCCAATTTGAGGATCTGGTACATATCTTCTTTAAGTGCCCCATAGTTAAGGAGTTCTGGAACCATCATTTTGATGCAGGCTCCAAGACTGATGGGATGAATATTGCCAGTTTCTACCCTCAAAATTGGCACTCCACCTGGTCTTTATTAGGCCATAAAAGCTTTGATAAAATGATCAGGTGGCATAACATCCTTCCTTTCAGCCTGTGGGCTATATGGAAGTGCTAGTACTTCTAATTGGTTGCAGGGTTTATAATGAGACCTTGGAATACACAACTCTCGTCTCTCCTAATAAACAAGGTCAACACAAAGTGGATATCCACTTAAAATGGATCAACCCATATAAGGTTCCTTTATGCTCAATACTGATGGAGCTTGTAAAGGAAACCCTGGAAAGGGAGGCACTGGGGGGTGATCTGTAAATCCAATGGTAACTGGCTCCTGGGTTATGAGAAAGCTTACCTCTGGGCTATGAACAACCAAATGGAACTAATTGACCTCCAAGTAGGGCTGCGTCTAGTTGAGAAAAATAATTTTGTTCCAATTGAGATTTATATTAATTCGACTTAAGTTATTACATGGCTGGCCAGTGGTAACTTATTGTGTGATTCTATCATTGATGATTGCAGGTCAAGACTAAGAAACTAGGAAGACACAAGGTGTCACATTACTATAGGGAACAAAATGGTGTAGCGGATGCTTTGGCAAAGCTAGGCTCTCGGATGGAAGTTCAACCTTTAAGCAACTTTTTTAAAGTTCCGCTAATGTGTGCACAAAAAGCTTTGTGGGCAGACATGATAAAAAGTTTTTTTGCAAGATCTGAAAATGAAAGTAGTTATTCCTCGGATATAGGGTCTGGTTTTTGTTATGTAATCGACCTTGATTAACATTTTGGAACCACTGATACCCTTTATTAATTTATTGCAATCATTCTGATAAAAAAAATGATCATGTTGGAATAAAAGATCAGGTACTTTGGCTAAGTAAAATTAATTTAGCCGAAAAATATAATTAAGTTGAGGATTTTATTATAATTTCATGTAGGGACACTACTAATCATTTTTGCTATTAAATTTATTTTGTAATGTCTTAAAACAAAAGAGATTATCTCTTTAACCTTGCAAGAGAGACAATAAAAGAAAATATAAATTGATTGACCATCATGTCCAAATATAACAAATGAAACCCTAAAAACATACCTAGTATTTATTTATGGAAATTAGTACTAACTTTTCGAATACATAACAATAAGATACCTAGTGTACTCCCATAAAATGGGACCTAATAGAAGAACAATAAAAATTAGGTACTAACAAAATGACAAATAGCAATAAAAAATAAGACTACCACAAAATAATACTATAATAGATCTACCCGAAGAAAAAAAAAAGAAAAGAATAAGAAAACTGTTGATGTAGCACTACGATTGCTAGTATGAACAACAAGACAAAACACGTGTACCTACTAGTATGGATGCATTCCTTCCTACCAACTTTTTATCCTAATTCGTGTTCTCCACAACTTCCTATCTAGGGTCATGTCTTGGATAAATTGTAACTGCACCATCTCCTATCTACAATATTTCTCCAATCTACCTTACCTCTCATGAATCTATCCATAGTCAATCTTTCACATCTCCGCACTAGGGCATTCATGCATCTCCTCGTCATATGTCAAAATCATCTCATCCTCGCTTCCCCCATCTTGTCTTCCACCGAAGTCACTCCCCTTTATCTCATTAACACAAGTAAAAGATAGCATATCCTTTTATTTTATTTCTCTTAGCACCTAAATATACATTTTATTTTACTTATTCATTTTTAGCAAATTAAGAGAGTTGTTGTTATTTTCATACTACACTTCATATTAAATAAATATATAAAATAACAATAGTCATTTTAGAGTTACAAAACATCACTAATAAGTGATGCTTTTAGCTTGGCATGCCCCTTAAGCAACAATTCTTATCTAGAAAACAAAAAGAGGTTTACCAACATATTCTTAATAAATATCTTTAAAAAGATATAACTCTTTAGCATTTTCTTCATTTAAAGAATATAAAATTAGAAGAACATCATTAATGTATCTTAATTATCTAAAACATCACTGATTTAAAAATATTATCTAAAATACCACTTACTTAGGAACATACTCTATAAAGTAACAAATTAAAATAAGCAACCAATTAATTTTTTTAAGGGTACCTCAGTTCAAAAAAATCTGATAATATTAAACGGCTGGAGTATTAATTTAAGAAATGAAAATCAGTCACTTACTCCAACTTCGAATCCTTTGTGGTGGCGATCCATTGTTGAATATACGTCCAAGCAATCTGCAAGTCGTATCAGTTTTAATCAAATTACTACTTTCTTGTGGTATAAAAATAATTAAAATTTAGAGAACTATGAATCAAAAAAATAAAGAAAAAGATTGTTTGTGTTTTTAAAAACCTCAACCCTTTGAATAAACTTCAAAGATCGGTGAGAGAATTAGGGAGATGTGAAAATAAATGATCATTCTAATGAAGACTTTACATTAATTATATTCAGTCAAAAGTACAAGAAGGGATGGAGAGGAATTATATTCAGTGAACTCCTTTATTTAATGCCCCTTTTAACAAAAAAAAAAAAAAAAGGAATTTAATGAGAATAAAAGAGATTTAATACTCCCTCTGTTTCAAATTACCTGTCCCAAATTTTTTAATTTGATTTTCCATTTTACTTATCTTTTTTCATTAATCAACAAGAGACAATTTTTTTTTCATGTTTTACCCTTTGCATTAATTACTTTTTCTTCAAATTAAAATATAAACATCATTTAATAGGGATATTATGATAAACTAGACATATTATTAATTATTTTTTTATCACTGTGCCATCTCAATTTGGGATAGAAAATTTGAAACGGAGCAAATAAATCCTAACAATATGGACCAAACACATTTGCCTTGAAAAATAGTGGAATGAAAGATCATTCCAATTCTCTTATCATTAAGTCAACTAAATCATTACTCACCTTATTTCATCTTACTTGTTTCTTATACTAAAAATAATTATTTTAATTTATTTGTCCAATTTATGAAATTAAAAATTTTTATTATATTTTTTCTTGCTACCTTTAGCATTAAATAACTATAAAAAATAATAATAATCAAATATAGAGTTTAATAACATCATTGGTAATGTTAATTTAATAAAATGCATTTCTTAATTAAAATTTTCTTGAAAAGTATATCAAGTCAACAGAAGAAATACGATGCAAAAGTGATAAATGAGCTTGGAAATTCAAAGAAATAAAAGGATATGTGAAGATTAAAAGAGAATTGTGGGGTAATACACATCTAAGTATTTAATTACCTAGATACATGAAAATGCATCAATTATCTCAAATCTAGAATAAAAATTAAGAAATTTAGAATTAAAATGCAACCAATTAATTCAATTAAGAGATCTAGGAACTAATAAAATTAGTAGTAAAATACAAGATACAATTCAAAAAGGAAATAGAGAATCATACATAAATTATTATTAGGAGTAGTTCAATAGATGTTCAAGTCTTCAAGCGGAGACATAGGAAGTACCTACTCCCAAAAACTATATCTTAGGACTCGTTTGACCATGAAAATGACATTATAACATATTTATATTAGGGTTTACTGTCTTACCTCTCTAATTTTGGACTTCTTAATTTAGGTCCAAAGACATGTTTTTTTTATTGGGCTTTTAATTTTTTCGACGCAGCAGTTCTCCACTTTTTAAAATAGGGCAAAATTCAAAAATAGCATACTTATCTCCTTAATTATGAATTTCATAACAATAGTTTCATAATTACATAGTATAGCAAGTTGTATTTTGTATTTTTTCAAATTGTTGTTATAAAAATACAAATACATATGATTTTTACTGCCATTATGATCGATATGTATTTTGTATTTTGCAAACTGTTGCTACAAAAATACAAATACATATGTTAGAAAATGTAATTTGATAAAAGTGCTGTTATTTTTTGTAATTTAATACTTAAATATGCTACTTTATGTATTTTTTCCTATAAAATATTCATAGAAGTATATTATGAATCTTAAAATTCAGAAAAATACCCTCAAATTTCATAATGATGACCTCATATCCCATTAAAAAGTGATTTGATGTTTAATTTTTAAAAATAACAAAGTAAAAGTTAGTCTACATGATTAATTCTTTCTAATTATCTATTAATATTTAGCCACCATTTAAAATATAATTAAAAATTAATTATTTTTTATTGTGAAAATAGGACTTGGAGAGAAATACCCTAACTAACCAAAACGCAATTCACTCTTAGCATGAACTATATATATAAAACACATTTATGTTCTTAAAGACAAGTGGTATTATTAAGATAGAGGGATTGTTGAGTTTGTAATCAACGAACAATTCTAACAATTACATATAATTAGTAGTTAAACTTAAGGAAACGATAATAATTGGATTTGCTTCCATTATAAATGCTCAAATCATTATTATAACGACATAAGGATCATTGGGATAACGAACAAGAATTGTATTACCTTAATAACGATATGAAATGATCATTGATACTAATTATAATGATATTAAGCGATCATTTACTTAATGAAACGAGTAATATCATTGACATAATAACAACATAAAATGATCTTTGATGTTGTAACGACAAAAGATGACCGTTGACATGATTACTGTGAGTTCTTAGACGCTATGAACTAATCTATAACAAATAGAAGTTATTAGTAATTAAAGATAACAATAATTACTAGGTTTCTTCCGCTTCGAATTCTTAAATCGCTAACAAACGATAAGCGTAACAACACAATAACGATAGAAAGGTTATTGTTGGCATTGCAATGACATAAAATGATTGTTGACTTAACGACACGAATAATCACTGACCTGAGTAATTGTTGACGCTATAACAATATAAAATGAACGACGTTGACATTGTGATGCACAAAATGATCATTGATATAATTACCACGAGTTCTTAGTCACTTAACGAATTATACTATCATTGAAATGTCGTTACTAATTAAAGAAAACAATAGTAACTAGATTTTCTTTCATAATCATTGACATAACGATATAAAATGATTATTCACTATATACTTTTAATTAATTACGTCATACTAACTAGTAGCTAGCTACATACAATATTATATAAAAGATCGATATAATTATATATGGTACATAATATTGATCATCATAAATAAAGACAACAATCTGTTATGACATGATATTTACAATAAATTAATATATAAAAAAATTATTATGCTAATCAATATGCTTAATCATTTGCTTTCAAAAAATTCCTCTCGTTTCACAATTTTTTAGTTAACCAATGTTTTGAACGTGAAACCGTCGATAGTTTCTAAGTAATAAAAAAAAAAATCACTAAATGAGGTAAAAAAATGTGTTCTGAGCAAATTTTTGAAACTTTTCCACCCGTATGTGTTTTTTTTTTTTAAAAATAAAACTCACTTAGTGCATGCAACATATGTGTGATTGATTGCACAAATCATGTTGACCGGTTTTTAAATTTCTTTTCTAAAAGGTTATTACCACAATGCACTACTAATTAACTGTTATCCAACATATTTTGCATCCTAAAATTAATTTATTGAAATTTTATTTGAGTTGATACTTAAGTGTTGAATTAATTTTTTGACAGAAAAAAGAAAGTGATGATAGGAAAAAAGAAGGAAAATAATAGCTTATTATCATTAAATTAAATTTTATGCACACTTACGAGTGTGCCATAGGCCAGTTTAGCAAGGTTTACCTATTACTTCAGTTATATAGGTTAATTTATGTAGAAAAATATGAAAAAATAGATGTTATTTAAAAAAATAAATGCCATTAATTCTGAAACCCTTTCCAGAAATGGAAAATAGAGTCTCTGAAACCCTTTGTAGGAATAATAATTACTTAGAGAAAGTGATTGAAAGACATTTTTGGACACTACATCGCAAGTAATTAATGAAACTTAGTAAGAGGAAAATATTTAGGAAAAATGAAAGGACGCCCCATATGAGACATAAAGTACAAAATATTTATCGAACTAAACCACAAGTATACATAAATTTTACTTGTAGAGAGAAAAGGAAGAACTTTATAAAGAATAAATGACTAAAAGTTTTTTTTTTTTTTAAAAGCACTAGTGCATACTAGAGTTGCAGATCGGGAGATAGTCTAATTTACCACGCAACGAAGTGTTCTGAAATAACTAAATTCTTCCAAAATGCTAGCTAAGCGTCAGTCAGGAAATGAACGAGGAATATTAAAGTTTGCAATCACTGAATCAAGCTCTAGTAGAAATATTTGTAATTTTCATGATCAGGTGACTAGCTAGTTCTGGGGGGACTAGACCTTACCCCTTGATATACAATCAGAGATAGCAAGTGATCCAAGCAAAAAGAGAATGTCTAGCAGAAATTACACGTTCTCTAGGCTACTATAACCTATACAACTAGCTTACAAAAAAATTGGTTGCCATATCGGAGCCTTAAACTAGGCACCTGTCTTTTATCCAGCAAGTAAGGCCCAAGGACCTCATTAGGTAATTGATTCAAATTCTGTGCAATGAGAGGAGCATCTAATGTAGTGGCTTGTTCTAGTAGGCAAGCTCAAACAATAGATTAGTCTTGTTATGTTGTCTTTCACCTTGTTCAATGAATATTATTCGGTCAAAATTTTAGGAAGTTCTTCACATCTAGATATACATAGATCAAATTATTTGTCTAAGTTAAGTCTATTTTAAAAAATTCATTGTCCCCCATACATTCCGCCCCCCTCTCTTCCGCCCTAACCATTATTATCTAATCTTAGGCTTACCAATATTTTGGCCCCTCCAACTATATAAGTACCTATAATGAACTGAAAATGAAAATGGTCCCTATCTAACAAATGAGGAGGTTGTAATGAATGAATAAGCAATATCAGGAGCTAGATTATAGTTTTTGGCAATTGGACAACTCAATTATCTTTGACTTCACATAATTTTTCGTAGGTAAAAGTAAAACACCTTGAATCCACCTGTATATGCGGGGACTCACAGGAAATGCGTTTGGCTATGAATGAATCAGTTGAACTCTCTCCAGCTACAGCTACAGTTGCTTCATATTGAGGCTAGCTCCTGGAACTTGGTCTCAGGTCAAATGTGCATGCATGTACTTAAATGGGTTGTATAACTTTTAGTTCATAAGTTAGAACAAGAATTACAATTGTATATTCAAAGAAAATCTTGGATATGATCAATTCTTCTTGCCTAGATAAACAAGATAGCCAACAGCATACAAACCCTCTAGCACGTGTTGGGCAACAATTTTGGAGAGATCAACCTTACGAGAAGGAAGAACATCCACAAAATGGGGCTCTATTGCACTAATGTTCACCTCTATTTCATGCTCCAAATATAATCAAGAACAAGTAGAATAGGTCGTGATGGATGGGATCGGTTTCCACCTGAAATCGATCCAAGTGATTTCCTACAATAACACAAGTACTTGACCAACTGGATTTCAATATATATTAAGTGAGCGATAAGGCAGACTTTGGGCGTCAAAAACTCAGACATGCACCATTCCTTATGATCCATGCTGTAAACATAAAGACGATCTAAGCATTCGCAGATATTAAAACCAAGCAACCTCACATACAACATCTTCTTGGAGTAGTCAATAATAATCTTATCGTGATATGATTGGCCATCAAGCTTTGCGAAACAAAAAAGGGTTCCGCAGCGAAACCCATCCTTGGGAAAGATTATTGATATCCAGCATTTCAAAGCATGAGTCTCCATATAGTATAACACAAGAAAGTTGGAGAGTTGGCAAAATAAACATTTTCAAAACTTATTTTGGCACTAAGACACAAGTTTGGGAAAATTAGGTGTTTAGACACTAAAATGACATCATCACTTCTTTCATACAAACCTAACACACAGTTTTAAAATTTACACTTTAGTACCCCACCTCATCCATTTAATATTTAATATTTTCCACCATTTTTTCATATTTCTCTATTTTAATTTAAAAAATTGTCCAAGAAGCCACCAATAGGAGCTCCCTTTTTCACCAATTATTTCCGATTCCGGCCACTTTTCCGACGAAAAGTTGTTCATCACAGCTGAAAATCTCCATTCTTGATCATTGCTTCTATTGTTGTTCCATTCTTTTTGAAAAAAAATATAAAAAATATTTTTCACCATTTTTACTAGCTTGAAAAGCTTTTCAAATCCGCTTAATACCTCGTCATTAGATATATTTCAGTAGTTTAGAAGTTCTACACATACATTTGTCCATCCAGAGCTAGGAGGGCATCGATTATATCCAAAATCAATACATTCACGTTTTTGTACGGAGGTTTTCATACCAGTAGTCATCGACCAGTCATACACTGATACCTTAATCTATTATCAATTAGTGTGGTCTATAATTACAGTAGCTGAAGTAATTATCGCGGGTGGTTATTAAATGAGTGTGTGGGAGGAGGTCCCCAAATATTAGAATTGAAAATCATCTAGCAAGGAGACAGTGTTCATCCCGTTGCGTCGCAATGGTTCGTACAACGACATGATTCGAAGCGTAAATGAGAGCGGAGAATTAGATTGCGAGTCAAAGAATGTTGTAATTAGCTATCTAATGAATGAATGGGGGAAAATACATCCCATATTCATAAAGAATGATCGGCATGTGTCCTTATACATGTTGGATGTCATTGCCGATGGCTCTAGGCCATTATTTAGGATAAATGTCATCCCGAGATCTCCGATAATCCCGTCACCGCGCCCGTCTCTTCTATAGTCTAGGTCAGGACAGGGAGCACCTCCACCGTGAACTCCCACGTATCACCCTTTCTTTACGGGCGATCGTGGAGAGGATGAACATTCAGCCCAACGAGTTGATCACCCCCCACTATCCCCTTAGTTAAGGATTTAATTTCTGTTGTAGTTGTAGTTCTAAGTTCATTGCAAAGAAACTTTCATGGTTAGGAATTTTGCTAGAT
>NC_061116.1:222704365-222771796 GCF_002878395.1 Capsicum annuum | reverse complement strand
CTAAGTTCATTGCAAAGAAACTTTCATGGTTAGGAATTTTGCTAGATAAAAGCTTATTTCTTTTGCCCTTTTTGCTCGTATGTTGATGTACATATTGTGTTAAACGATGTTGCAATGAACTAATGATAGGAAGTATTTTTTTATTTCCTATATATTGTCTATACTTGAATGTTATAAGTTTGTTGTTGTTTGAAATTTTGTAATTTGCCCTGTTAGAAGATGAATGAAATAGTTGTCAGACGTCAAAATTTATGGTTTACCATATATATATATATATATATATATATATATATATATATATGTATGTATACGAATTCATATATGCTAATGGATAGTGAATCTGGTCTATCAACGATTATGTTGATTTATACAAAATTAATTACAAAGTCGTGCGGTTTCGGATTGATCGAGTTCAATATCTATGAGTGTGTCTACGTAATCGATGGATTTCACTATGTGGGTTGGTGAAATAGTAAACAGACATTAGTACATTGTAAATTATTAATTAATTAAATAAAATTGAATTGAAGATCATCGATTATGTCCGCTGTAAATCATAAACGAAAAACCTTGTCAATAATATATCATATTGGTTTATCGCTCTTAGTAGCATATTGTTAAAAGAAGGGAATAATTAATTAATAAAAAATAAATAATTGAATTTTATGCAATTAAAGGAGTTTAAACAAGTCATGTGATCGTATAATAGTCCATGTAAATTGGAGAAGGTGATCAAAGATGTGTGAGAATGAGTAATGGATGAACAAATGAATTTCTTACAACACTCTTGTGCTTTGGATAAACATTGTCCTAATTAGGATGTTGGTTGTATAACCACTACCCATCCTCACACATCTTTGATCAGCTTCTTCAATTTACGTGAACTCTCATACGATCACATGACATGTTTAAGCTCATTTAATTGCATAAAATCTAATTATTTATTTTTTTATTAATTAAATAATTCTTTTCAAAATATGTGCTAGTTATGATCTATAAATAGGTATTCTAGTCTAATTTGTTTATTATTGAAGTAGTCCATTAGTCTCACCTTTTTGTATTTGTGCACCATCTTCTTGTATGATCATTTTTTGACCATCTTCATTAACTTCTTTGTATACTTTTTTTTCGTCCATACATGATCGCGCATCATCATCGTTGTAGATTTTATCAGTTGAAATTTTGCGATGATCCCATTCATCACCTTCAAAAAGTGGTTCTAGCTCATCAAATATATCACCATAATCATCCATCACTTTATGTTTAACTAGATAAATAAAAAAAAGACTGATGGAAGAAAACAGAATGGAGAGAATAAGAAAAAATAGAAAAGAGAGAAAAAAATTGAAAAGAGAGAGTAAGAATAAAATAGAAAAGAGAGGAGAGAGTAAGAAAAATAGAAAAGAGAGAGTAAAAGAAGAAATAGAAAGGAGAGTAAGGAAAAAATTGAAAAGAGAAAGTAAGAAAAGTGTGTATTTATATGTGAGAATAATAAAAACAAAAAGATATTCTGATACAAATTGACGAAGATGTGAGGTTGTAGAAATTTTGATACAAAATGATGAAGCTAAGATGTGAAAGTGATAACTTCGATACAAACCAAAAGAATGAGTGTTAATTTTTGAAGCGTTTGAATTTGAGATAGAAAAAGTAAAAAATAAGAAGGAATTTTGATATAAACTATAGATGTGAGGGAATGATTTTGTGAAATATTTGACCAAGTAGAGATTATTAAGATCATATTATATAATTTTGTCTCCAAAAATGTTTCCAAGTTTCAATGATCTTTTCAAATCATTTATTGGGCCTTTACCCATAAGATTTTAATTGTTTTACAAGTAAATGCATATCCAAACATAATTTCAAGTTTCAAAAGTGATTACAAAAAAAGGCTTTATTTTTAAGTTTCTCCGTCGGAGCCTCACTGTCATTAACATGATTTTTTTATATACTTAACTTCTTGAGCTAATATCTTATTGTACTGTTGTAAGAACTTAATTTTTCAAATTGTACTTCAAAATCTATGGTGAAACAGAAGAACCTCCATTAATCCCACATTTTTGTACTTTATGGACATTCTTAACATCCCTCCATTATACACTTTTAACAATCTCTATTCAGACGTGTTCTGCAGGATAATTTATGCATTTAGTTGGCATCTGAAGATAAGTATAGATATAGTAACAACAAGTTGTTATAACTTTAAATTTACATTATTGAATATCAAGAGCATAATAATATTAGAGACCAACAAATGTGACACTGTCATGTTCTTTCACTTTCGTCTCTTTGATTTGTACTCGATATATGTGTTATCACAGGTTTTAAAGGATAATTATTTTATGTTGTTGCAGAAAGAGTTTATAAACATGAAGAAGCAATGAAACTATATTCTTTTTTAAACGGCTATTACCTGAGATGGAAGTCTACAAAAACTATGTTGTCTTTAAATTCACATTGCTTGAAAGTTGATTAAATGAGATAAGTACTTCAGTAAGCGTTTTATATTTTGATGTTAATAGTTGTAAATACAATGGTTAAGTCATTTAATAATTACTGCATGCATGATGCAATATTTAATTAAGAAATAATTTCTCTAATTTCTCTACCTCCACATGGTTGGAGTAAAGGTCGGTATGCATGCGTTTATTCAGTCCTTTATCAGATAACACAATATCATTCATATCATAACTTCGATGAACTATTCAACTTAGATCCATTCACATTAAGTTTAAAATTAGTGAATGTAGGGGGGTGCTAGTTATGTTGAGAAGCAAACACAATTTCACATCGAAAAAATAGAGGGAACTAGTCCAATATTTAAAGTGTCACCCAACTCCACTAGTATGAGGCCTTTTGGGAGGAGTCCAAAAACAAATCTGTGAGGGCTTGGCCCAAAGCGGACAATATCATACTAGTGCGGAGTTATACGCGGTCCCAACAAGTGGTATCATGGAGAGAATTGTTGGGTCATGGGTCTTTGTCCCTTCCTATGTGGATAAAATGAAGCCCAATTTATTGGACCAACCTACTTTGCCCATACCCCAATTCTATGGGGCATATATATTGACCTTTTCAAGTCTTATTCACCATTCACAAAAATAAGAGTTCAGCACACAAAAGGAGAGAAAGAGCAGATTTTCGCCCAAAATATTTCAGCCACAGCAGTCATCTTTAAACTGCGATTGTCGCTTCGTTTCTTGTCCGATTGAGCTGATTTTTGTACTACGTGTTCCTCTCATCTGATCTTTGATTAGGAACTGGAAGAGCTTGATTTGGTGGTCTGTAGCTCCTGTTTTTCAGTCCCGAACAGTAGCTGCAATTTTGGTGTTTTATTCCTTTACTCTCTTGTTTTGTTGCTGTGGTGTATGAATTGTTGCTTGTTGTTTGGTGGCCATTTTGGAGGACAATATTGTAACACTTTGGTGATTATAGTGGAGGTTTTGGTCCCGTGGTTTTTACTCTTAACACTAAAGGATTTTTCACGTAAATCTTGTGTCTCGTGTGATTGCCTTTATTCTTGTCTTGTTTCATTTGGTTGATTTGTTTGCTTTATATTACTTTATTTTTCTTGGGTTTGTTTGTCTACTCTTGATTCAAGTTAAAAGGGAAAGTTTAGTCTGGGATATTTTCCGCTGCTCCCTGTCGGACTCTTTGATTGTGTGCCCGTCTTTCCTAACAAGTTAATGTATATAATGTGATTTGTTTGGTTTCTAAGTCCAGTGGACAGTGGCTCATATATCGGCATTGAGGCAAGGTTAAGAGTAAGTGCAACGGTTGAGGGTCATAAAAAGTCTATATTGTGGTATGTTAAATCCTAGCTCCAAATTATGTGACTGTATTTTTTGTCTTTATATATAATTGATCCTTCAAATTTTTTGCGGTATTTTATTTAGACGCTCAAATTAAGTCTACTTCAATTGAACACCTCAACTCTTAATAATGTGTTTCACTTACACTTTGACTTAAATTTTGAAAAAAACTTTTGCGCATATTTTCATTCGTCTATTAGATAGTTAAGTTAACCACATAAAATATGTCATCTTCTTTAACTATACCCATCACCTTAAGTTAAAAAAGCTTGTTACATTTTGAATTTATTGAGGCGAATGCGTATAACTAAAGGAAATGATATATTTTATGTGACTGACTTAACTATCTATTAGACGAGTGAGAATACGCAAAAAGAAATTCAAAATTTGAATCGAAGTATCTATCAGAATACTTCATTAGGAGTTGAGGTGTTCAATTGAAACAAGGCTTAGATTTGAGTGTCTATATAAAATATTTCAAAAAAAAAATTAGATTTGAGTTATTTATTAAGCCTATTTTTTTCAAAAATAAATAAATAAATAAATTAGAGGTGCGTCACTAGCGTTTAGAATTATGCACTATATTTAAAAAATAATAAATTTAGTGCATATTTCACTCAAGCAGTCATGACTATAAGCATTTTAATTAAAAAAATCTTGAAAAATGGTTTCACAATTTTATAGTTAACTTTAAGGGTAAATTTTTTTTTTTAAAAAAAATCCTTCTCTAAAGTAAACAAGTAAAAGCAAAAAAAATTAATATAGTAGACAAACAAGATAAGTGGAGGAGTAATTACTATTTAATTAAAAGTAAGTGATTAAATTACTTTTGGAGGGGATTGGGTTTGGGAGTGTAGTGGGGATGTGGATAGTATGTGGGATAGGGCTGCGGGTTGTATCAAAGAGTCTGCTAGAGAGGTGTTGGTGTCTCAACGGGTTGGTCTGGCAGGTATCGGTGGGATTGGTGGTGGAATGAAGATGTTAAGAAGAAGGTGGAGACAAAGAAAGCGGCTTATGCTAAGCTGGTTGAGAGTAAGGATGATGAGGAGAAGTACAAGTTAGCTAAGAAGGAGGCTAAGTTAGTAGTTACGGCTGCTAAGACAACAACCCTCGAGAATTTGTATGAGGGGTTAGAAGAGAAAGGCGGGGAGAAAAGGTTGTTTAGGTTGGCCAAGGCTAGGGAACGGAATGGTAGGGATTTAGACCAAGTGAAGTGCATTAAGGGGGAGTATGGCAGAATATTGATGGAGGACGTCCTCATTAAGGAAAGATGACAGTCTTATTTTCATAGGCTCTTGAATGAGGAGGGGGACAGAGGTGTTATGTTAGGGGAGTTGGAGCACTCTGGGGAGCGTCGCAATTTTAGCTGTTGTCGGTGTTTTAAGGTTGAGGAGGTAAGAGAGGCTATCCGCAAGATGCGAAGGGTCAGGGCGACGGGGCCCGACGAGATCCTCATGGATTTTTGGAAGTTTTCTGGTGGGGCAGGGTTAAGGTGGCTGACCAACTTGTTCAACAACATTTTCAAGTCCATAAAGATGCCCGAGGCATGGAGATGGAGTACAATGATTCCTTTATATAAGAACAAGGGTGACATTCAGAATTGCAATAACTACCGGGGTATTAAGTTATTGAGTCACACTATGAAGATTTGAGAGAGGGTGGTGAAGCGGAGACTGAGGAAGATTGTGTCTATTTTTGAGAATCAATTTGGGTTTATGCCTGGTTGCTCCATGACTGAGGCAATTCACCTAGTGCGGAGACTGGTAGAGCAGTATAGAGAGAGGAAGAGGGATCTGCACATGGTGTTTATTGACTTGGAAAAGAGGTATAACAAGGTCCCTAGGGAGGTTCTTTGGAGATGCTTGGAGGTGAAGGGGGTCCCTGTGGCGTACATTCGAGCGGTTAAGGACATGTATGAGGGGGCGAAGACTAGGGTGAGGATGGTGGAAAGAGATTTCAAGCATTTTCCAGTCTTGACAGGGTTACACCAGGGATCAACTCTTAACCCTTTTTTATTCGCTTTGGTGATAGATGTGTTGACGCGGAGTATACAAAGTGAGGTGCCTTGGTGTATGCTTTTTGTAGATGATGTAGTTTTGATTGACGAGTCCCGATAAGGTGTTACTGATAAGCTAGGGGTTTGGAGACAAACCCTGGAGTCTAAAGGTTTTCGGTTGAGTAGAACCAAGACGGAGTACTTGGAGTGCAAGTTTAGTGACTCGAGGCAAGAGGACGAGGTGGTAGTGAAGTTGGATTCCCAGACGGTTTGTAAGAGGGATAGTTTTACTTATCTTGGGTCGACGATTCAGGGCAATAGAGAGATAGATGAGTATGTCTCTCACCGTATTGGGGCAGGTTGGATGAAATGGAGGCTCGCTTCGGGAATTTTATGTGATAAGAAGGTGCCTCCCAAACTGAAGGGAAAATTCTATAGAGTTGCAGTCAGGTCGGCTATGTTATATGAAGCTGAGTGTTGGCCGGTTAAGAATTCTCATATTCAAAAATTGAAGGTGGCAGAAATAAAGATGTTGCGTTGGATGTGTAGTTTTACTAAGGCCGACAGGATTTGGAATGAAATTATTCAGGAGAAGGTGGGAGTGGTGTCGGTGGAGGATTAAATGCGGGAAGTGAGGTTGAGATAGTTTGACCATGTGATGAGGAGGGGCGCAGATGCCCCGGTTCGTAAGTGTGAGAGGTTGGCCTTAGATGGTTTCAAGCGGTGTAGGGGTAGACCTAAGAAATACTGGAGAAAAGTAATTAGACGTGACATGGAGCAGTTACAGTTGACTGAGGACATGACCCTGGATAGGAAGGTATGGAGGAAAAACATTAGGATAGAGGATTAAGGTGGGTGGACGAGTCGTAGTCAGTAGGTAGGAGGGATTGGGTGTCTTTTGTTTGGCAGTGTTGCCTATTTTTGTGGATGGCGTATCTATGTTTTTTATCGTGTTCCACGCTTTTGATGTTTTTATATACCGTCCTTTGTCTTGAGTTGGGGGTCTATTGGAAACAGCGTCTCTACTTCGTTAAAGGTAGTGGTATGATCTGCGTACACTCTACCTTCCCTAGACCCCATGATGTGGAAATCTACTGAATTTGTTGTTGTTGTTGTTTGTTTGTTTCTAGAAGTGAATAAATTTTTTTAATGATATGTCTAAGATAAAACCACTGCTTAATAATAAAAATGGAGGGAGTAATAATTAGTATGAGTAGTTTGTATCTTCCTCATTAATTTCTTTCGCTTATTTTTTATCATTCATACAAAATTGGTGATTATGTCTTTGTGAATTTGATTAGTTTTAGCTTTCTAGACGATTCTATTTGTCACTTTCAAAAAGTGAATTAAACTCATAAAATATATCATCATAATTATTAATTACTTTGTATTTTACTAACAGAGGAAAGAATTTAAGATAAAAAGTAAAAAAGAGTAAGAAAAAAAAAGAAAAAAGACTCTTACAAAACTAAAGATGTGTGAGATGAGTTGAAATTATTTGAATAGAAATGAGGGTGTAGAAAAAAGCTAGTCCAAATTTATTTTGAGAACTTATACTCATAATATTTTTAAAAATTTTTAAAAAATACATATTCAAACATAATTTTGTGTTTCAAAAGGCAATACCAAAAAATGAGTTTCATTTTTTACAATGCCTATTACCTACAGGGGTGCTCCCATTGTCATTAGCATCTTTTCTTTTAATACTTCTTGAGTTAGTATCTTATTGTAAATAAATACTCCATTTTTTAGATTTTACTTTAAAATTTATGATGAAAAATAAGCTAAGATTAGGATTATAATTATAATTTTTTAGATCTTTTAAATTAGTCTCAATTTTTAATACTTGACAACCATCTTTTTGTATGACCATTTTTTAATCATCTTCATCATTGTTTTTTCTTTCTTCTCCTCTTTGTTTATTCATATAAGATCGAGTATCATTGACTTTGTAGATTTTACCAGTTGATGTCTTATAATGATCTCATTTATCACTTTTAAAAAGTTTGTCAATTTTATAAAATATTTCATAATAACTATCCTTTACTTTGTATTTAGCCAGATAGATAAAGGAAAGAATTTAAGAAGAAAAAAAGGAGAGTAAGGAAAAAAAAAAAAAGAACATAGACTCTTTGATATCAAGTGAAGATGTGAAAACAGAGTAGAGAATGTGAGTATAATTCTGAATTAAAATAATTAAAAAAATATTTTGATACAAACTTATGAAAATGTGAGATTATGAAAATTTCAATACAAACTGATAAAGATATGAGATTGTGAAAATTTTGATGCAAACTGATGAAGATGTGAGATTGTAGAAATTTAAAATAAATTTAAGAAGAAAATTGAAAATAGAGAGTAAGGAAACAAAAAGTAGAATTTCTTTTATCATTTTAAAAAAATGAAAGTGGCAGAATCGGGAAACACGTGCAACACTTGCATTCAAAAATTAGTATAATAAAGTCTTGTTCCATATTTTTATTTAGAGTTGAGATAAGAATTTTTAAAAAAAAGTTAAATACAATTTAGGACTTTTACTTACAAAATTTTAATTTTTTTTTACAATTAAATGCATATCCAGACATAATTTCAATTTTCAAAATAGATTCAAATAATGACTTTATTTTTGTAAGCTTCTTATTATTGATAGGAATTCCACTGTTATTAGAACTTTTTTAGTACTTCTTGAACTAATACTCATTATATTATTATAAAAATTCAAAATTTTAGACTTCACTTTAAAATTTATGATGAAACAAAAATTAAGATAAAGATCATTGTAATTATTTATCAGTTTCTAAATCTGTTTCACCTCTTTTGGTATATGTGCACCATCTTTTTATATGATCATTTTTTGATCTTCTTTATCATAAATTTGCTTTTTTTTTTGCTCATCCATGTATGATTGTGCATTATTATTTTTTAGATTTTATCAGTTAAAATCTTGCAATAATTTTATTTAGCACTTCTAAAAAGTGAATCTAACTCATAAAATATATCATGATGATTATCCTTTACTTTTTATTTAGCTATATAGATAAGAGATTTAAGAAAGAGAGAGAGGGAGAGAAAAAAAGAGAGCAGAAAAAAGAGAGAGAAATACTCTATAATATTAAATGAAAACGTGGGAGAAGAGCAGAAGTATGTGAGTATGCATGAGAATAGTAATCATCATGATACAAACGATTGAAGATGTGAATTTGTAAGAATTTTGATATAAATCAATGAAGATGTCAGATTGTAAAAATTTTGATACAAACAGATGAAGATGTGAAATTTTAGAAATTTAAGACGAGATTAAAAAAAAATAAAAAAGAGAGTAAGAAAATTAAAAAAAATTAACATTAAGAAATTTATACTAACAGAATCAAGATACACGTGCAACGCATTGTCCAAAAATTAGTATAATAAAATTCTTTTTAAATTTTTTGTGGAGTAGAGATTCAAAAAAAAAAAAAGAGCAATAAAACTTTGTTTTCACAATATTTTAAGAATTTAAGAAAAATAAAAAGCAAGAGACTCTGGTTTTATAATTTTTTAGTCAAATGATGTTTTGAACTTGAAACCGTCGATAGTTTCTACGTCATAAAATAACAAAACGAAATCCACAAATAAGGTAGGAAATTTGTGCTTTGGAATGAATTTTGAAAGTTTTTTCACCCAACTAAATTTATCTTTTGAAGTAAAATTCACATAATGCATGTAACATACGTGCGACTAACAAAAATCATTTTAATATTTATAATTATTTTTAAAAAATTATTTAAAAATTTAGAAAAGAAAGGAGAAAAGACTTTTACAAACTAAAGATACGAGAGATGAGTAGAAAATACTTGAGTAGAGATGAGAATAGAAAAAAAAATTAGTCCAAATTTTTTTCCTTTTTTTCTGAAGCTTTTTCTTACAAAGAACCTTAAATTCATTCAAATAAATGCCTATTAAAATTCAACTTCAAATTTTAAATTATTATTTCATAAATTTTTCAATTGCTATATTTTACTATAAAATTTATGGTGAAATAGAAGCTAAGATGAAAAAAATTATTATAATTTTTTTTTTCTACTTCTCTTTCATTTTTCAATCATCTTCATCAATAATTTCTCTTTCTATGTTACATTCATATAAGTATGAGCGCCATTGCCCTTGTGAATAATCAATTTAAATTTTGCAACAGTTTAATTCATCATTTTTAAAAGTGAATCAATTTCGATATATATATTAAAAATGAGAGAGAATAGATACGGAGAAAAATTAAGAAGAAACTAGAAGTGATATAGTAAGAAAAGTAGAAATTTTCATTTTAAAAAATTATACTAAAAAAATTTAGACACATGAGCAACGTATGTGCCTAGAAACTAGTAAAATAAAGTCTTTTTTTTTAAATTTAATTTGAAGTAGAGATAAGGATTAAAAAAATCTTGATATAAATTGTTATTATTTTTCATATTCTGATCAAATTAGTGTTACTTTTTTCAACTTGTGCTCCGTCTTGTTGAACAAATGTTAAGAAAAATAATAACTTATTGTCATAAATCAAATGTTTATGCACACTCAAGACTGTAATAAGGTCAATTTGGCAACGTTTATTACCATGTTATATAGGTTAATTTATGTAGGAAAATGTGAAAAAATAGATGTCATTTTAAAAAGAAAAAAAGGAAAATTCATTTTCTATTTTGTTTAGTGTTATTATTACTAATAGTAGCTTTTAAAAGGCAGGTAGAATTTTATGAGTGTGAAATAAATAGTTATCAGTTGTAAACATGTTTAATATTTAATCGGATGCTACTCGAGGCGATTTGTTCATGAGAACAAATTAGATACATATAATCAAATTCATTTCTAAATCCATGTCATATTTTATTTTGCACCTTTTAAGAAAAATAATATAAATCAGAGGATAATTTAACTAAATTATTCTTACTTATTACACCTTTCAATTTAATAGTTTTTTCTTTGCACCACATTAATACCTCGTCATATTTATAACTAAGGAGAAAAATTGTAACAAACAACTAACTGCATCTCTGATTTTTCTGAAATGACAAGTATTATGGATCATTTTATTTTGCTAAAAATGATAAATATTTAAAAACGGAGAAATTAGCTACTTCTATAGAACTCTCTTTTTTCTCAAAGATGATGAATGATCAAATTGAATTTTTGATATGTCATTTTATTTAGTTCTAGCAATTCGTTCTTGTTGTTATTATTCTTTTGTATAGAAACTTTAGCTTGTAAGTCTCATGGTTCTACTTTTGTGATGTTCAAATTTATTTCAGGTTCACTCGATAATTTTCAAACCTTTCAGCAGCAATAAACATTTTATAAAAAAAAAAAATATATATGATTCAAACAAATAAAAATGTGAGATTCTGAAAAATTCGATTCACGCTAATAAAGATATGAGATTGTGAATTTTTTTATGCAAACTGATGAAGATGTGAGATTGTGGAAAGTTAGAATGAGTTTAAGAAGAAAATATAAAAGATAGAGTAAAAAAAAACATGAAGAGTTTATCATTTAAATTTTTGTATAGTTGACAAAATCGGGACACACGTGCAACAAATGTGTCCAAAAATTTGTATAAGAAAGCCCTTTTCAAATCTTTTATTTGGAGTACAGATAAAAATTAAAAATAAAGAAAAGAAATTCTATACAATTTAGAACTTTCACTCATAAATTTTCTTACAAATAAAAGCATATCCAAATATAATTTCAATGTTCAAAATAGATTAAAAAACAAGGCTTCATTTTTAAGCTTCTTATTACCTACAAAAAATTTCAAATTTCAATTCCATTAACATTTTTTTTTTTTTGTACTTCTTGAATCTATACTTATTATATTTTGTAAAAATAAAAAATTTCAAATCTCACTATAAAATTTATGGGGAAGCAAATGCTAAGTTAAAGATTGTTATAGTATTTCTTTTTTGTATTTTTAAATATGTCTCAACTTTTTGTACATGTGTACAATCTTATATGATCATGAACATCATCATAAGTTTGTTTAAATACATAAAGACCCCTCTAATAAAAAATATTTAACTTTAACTTCGACCTATTACCCACGATTCTTCTTTATTTCATTGTAAATACATCATTTTGATCCACTGCATGTATACACGTGCCACAGGCGCGTGAAAGAGCTCAAATTTGACTTTTTTGACTAATTAAAAGTTTTCACGTGTAAATAATTGATATATAATTTATATTCTTTTTTCTAAAAAAAAAATAATATTTATTTTCTTTTCAAAATTACCCCGTACCCCCTCTCTCCTCCCTCCCCCCCCCCCCCCCCCCAAATCGTCCACCCTTTCTTCTTCAACATAATGTCACCATTAAAACTCCATTGAAGGTTTTTTTTTTTAAATCATATCATTAAAGCTTCATTTTGTATTTAAATCATATCATTTAACTACCCACCATTTCTTCTTCAACACAATATCTTCTTCAACACCATTAAAGCTCCATTGAATTTTTTTTTTTAAATCATATCATTAAAGCTCCATTTTGTAGTTAAATCATATCATTTAACTATCTTTAAAACTCAATTCAATCATAAAACTACTTTTGATGTGGTTTGAACCAAAAAAAAATAAAAATTGGACGGGGAGATCCTGACTGAGTAGGGGGGTTTGGGGGGTTTGGGGGAGATGCTGACGGGGTGGGGGTGTTGGACGGGGGGTGGGGGTGCTGAATGGGGGTGGAGGGTGGAGGGGAGCTGCTGGATGCAGGGGGAGGCGAGTTGCTCGATGGGGTGGGGTGGGGTGATAAATTAAATAAAAAGGAAAAATTTATTAAAAAAATTAAATAAAATATGAAATTAAATATATTTAACACGTGGCAGCACCTGATTGGTGCGTGCACTCACTCTCTTTGTTGTGACTGAAATTCAGCGAAAAATAGTGTATTTGCAACGGATTAAGTAAAAATCGTGGGATAATAAGTCGAATTCAAAGTTTAAGTGTCGTTTTGAAAATCTCGAACAAGATTAGTGGGGTCTTTATGTATTTTCTCTTTGTTCATTCATATAAGATCGAGCATCATTATATTTGTAGATTTTATTAGTTGAATTCTTGCAATAACTTCATTTATCATCTTCAAAAAGTAAATCTAGCTCATAAAATATATCATTATGATTATCCATCACATTGTATTAAGCTAGATAAATAAAGAGAAGAATTTAAGGGAAAAATGAGAAAGCAATAAAAAAATGGGGGAAAACTCTGTAATATCGAGTGAAATGTGAGAGAATAGTAGAAGTTTGAGCTAGATTTACTTTTTGAAGGGAGGAAAACTCTGTATTGTATAAAGACAGGTTGAATTTTGTGAGTGTGAAATGAAGAGTTATCAGCTGTCTGCGAGTATATTTAATATTTCATTGGGTGCTAGTCAAGGCGAGATTGTTCATAGGAGCAAATTAGACAAATATAACAAAATTCGTTTTAAAATACTTATCATATTTTATTTTGCACCTTTTAAGAAAAACACTATAAATTAAAGGGTAATTTAACTAATTATTCTTACTTATTGCACCTTTCAATTTAGTACGTTTATTTTTTGTACCACATTAATATCTATCCATATTTATAACTAAGGAGAAAGAATGAAACAAACAACTGTCTATATCTTTGATTTTTCTTAAATGACAAGTATAATGGACCATTTTTTTTTTTAATAAAGATGATAAATATTTAGAAACGGAGAAAGTAGCTACTAATATAAAACTCTCATTTTTTCTTCAAAAATGATGAATGATCAAAGCCAGTTTTTGATATGTCATATTGTAAGTCTCATGGTTCTACTTTTCTGATGTTCAAATCTTTTTCAGGTTAACTCGGTAATTTTCAGACCTTTCAACAACTATAAATATTTTATAAAAAGAAAAAAATGACATGATTCAAACAAATGAAAAAGTGAGTTATGAAAATTTTAATACAAGCTGATAAAGATATGAGATTGTGAAATTTTTTATGCAAACTGATGAAGATATGAGATTGTGGAAAGTTAAAATAAATTTAAGAAGAAATGATATAAAAGAGAGAGTTAGGAAAAAAAAGAGTTTATTATTTTAAAAAATTTACGGTTGATAGAAACAGGACACACGTGCAACCTATGTGTTTAGAAACTAGTATAAAAAAGTGTTAGGACCGAAATAATCAGGTGTTATACAGAAGATAGTAAAGCAAGCCTCAAAAGACGCCAAATAAGAAGACAAATGAGAAATACACCAAAAGAGACACAAGAATTTAACGTGGTTCGGTCAATCGACCTACATCCACAAAAGGAGATGAGCAATCCACTATATAAAAGAGAGTACATATTATCAAGAGAGACAACCTTACACAATTCACTCAGAATAAAAGAGGCTCACACAAGTGATCCCGCAACACTTGTGTCTCACAAAGTCTCCCCCAAATGAAACTCTCAAACTCCTAGGACTACATTGTGAATGCTACAGAATTAGAAGAAATGAGCTTCTATTTATAGAGTCTATAACATTTTCCTACAAGAATAAGGATTAGTCAAATATGGAGAATATGTTTTCCTTTTCCTAAAAGGAAAACCCAATTATGGTAAGAAAGTCAGGACAAACACCAACAATTCCCCCCTTGGCTTGAAGTTCTCATAAAATAAATTTGTTTCACCTTCTTCATGTAGTTTTCAATAACATCAATCTCCATCTCCAAAATCTCCTCCATTAATTCTTACCTCTACACATAGTAACACTCTGATAAAATTTCTCAAACTAAAATCTTTGTTATTATCAAATAAGTTGTGATTAGAACTGAATCTGTCAAAATGAACATCCGATTTTAATCTCACTCTGATACCACTTGTTAGGACCGAAATAATCAGGTGTCATGCAGAAGATAGTAAAGCAAACCTCGAAAGACACCCTCGTCTTTAGTTTCTTTCTCTTTTGTTCATCCATATAAGATTGTGTACCCTTGTCTCTGTTCCTATTAGTTGAAATCTTGAGATGATTCCATTCATCACCTTTAAAAAGTGAATCTAACTCATTAAATATATCACTATAATTATTCATCACTTTGTGTTTGGCTACATATGGAAGAAAAAATTAATTAAAAAAATTGAGTAAGAAAAAATAGAATAAGAACAAAGAAGAGCAAACACTATTTAATATAGAGTAGAGAGAGAGTAAGAAAAAAAGAATAAAATATTGCTATAAATAATAAATATGTATATTAATAGAATTCAGAAACACGTGCAACACACGTGTCTAGAAATTAGTATAATAAAGTTATTTTTAATACTTTGATTTGAAGCATATATGAGAATAACAAAGAAAAAAATCTAGATACAAATTGAAGAAGTGAAAAAATTGTTTTGTATAGAATGTAGATATAACAATAATAAAAAAAAGTATAAATTACATAAATATCAATCGTTTTGGAGGTAGTTACACTCTCTCCTACTTTTTTAATTACTTTACTCTCTCCCTATTAATATACATAACATATTCGACATATACATAGCATTCTGTGTATATGTTGGGATTTTTGTAATATATTTAGAGAGTTAGAATTTTTTTATAATGTTGAAAATATAAGTTGTATATTTATGTAATTTTTAGTAAAAAAAAAAGAGAAAAAGGTTTCGAGGTAAATCAGATGTGTGCGAGATTGTTGAGTGTAAACGAGAACTGAAATGGTGACATCGTTGATTTTTTTCTTCTCTCCAAATTGTCTCTTCATTGGCTCAATTTAAACGTGCCGGTGATCCCTCACTATTATCTATGTATCATATGGTTTTCTTAAAACTTTTCTCTAAGATAAAAATAAACAATTAAGATAATATTTGACTCTAAATTAAGATAACAAATTTTAACCAATATTTTAAGATGTATTTTTTAATTAAATTGAAAAAGATAAATTGCAATTTCTAGTACTTTTCATATAGTTTTTGAATATTCAAATTTTAATATGAAAAAAAATAAATTAATGTAATTTAATTTAGTTTTACAATTTAGTTAAATTGACTAAGGAAGCATATTAAAAAAACGGAGTAATTAATTATATCAATAATCAAAGTTCTCCAATTTTACATATCTTTACTTGGATTGTGAATATCGATGGACTTCTATCCTTGATTGGGGATTATGTCCTATAGTAATGGAACAAATCCCTTAATTGATAAATTAAAGATAGAATTCGATTATAATAATCTAGTAGTCATGCATGCAAGGTGTACCTAAACTTTTTGTTCAAATCTAAAATCAAACCCTTCACTGTCATAAAAGTAGAGAAAATTAAGAGGATACTAATTATTAATTTACCATATTTCCATGGCTAGACTAGAAGTGCTTCCATTTTTGCTAACACTAATTTCAATTATCCAATAATAAGGTAAAGTGAAATCTTAGTATCAATGTTTACATTTGCAATGTTTTTTCTTTAATAGTAGTATTTCTCTAATTTATTCTCGTGGAGGATTAGTAGCCTTTCCATAAGCTCTCTTAGGGTTAGTTCTTTTTTCACCAGTTAATGGCTCATTAGTAGATTAGGTTGCACGACCTTTGGTTTTTCCCTTTATAACTTCATCATCATCTTTCAACAACAATTACAAAAACTTATTCAATATATTTCTACAAAATGAGGCATTTAGAAAGGGTAAAGTGTACGCAGATCGTACCAGTATCTCAGAAGCGAGGTAGAGATACTATTTCTAATAGTCCCCGACTCAAGACAAAAAACAAAAATTAGAAGAAAAAAATACATATGCTTTGTCTAGATGATATTGAAGAAATTTAAATATTAGGTAACCATAACATTTAGATTTTAAATATAAAACTTCCTTGGACCTTAGTCGAGGTTTAGAAATCTGAAATAAATAAAGAGCAAAGTACAAAATTTCAGCCAAAAAAGAACCTTTCCTTAACGGTGACTTTTCTTTAGGAAAATGAAGAATACCTTTTAAATTCAGTCCCACTACTTTTTTCTTTTTTTGGTTGTTGTATTATGTCTAGGTTTTGTAATAACACTAATCAAGAGAGAACACATACTAATAAAGATATAGGAGAACAAAGAAAAGAGTCCTACACAAGCAACAGAATATTTCATAGAAGGAAAAAAAATTTATGAGGGCTCCAATTAAGGAAGCAGTATTATTAAGGAGCGTAAAACCATTATTGGAATAATTCTAGTTTGACTGTTTGAGTAGCAACAACCCTTATTATTCCCCTATATAAGGTAAACTTCCAAATCTAGTGACGGATGCAGAATTTATTTTTAATAAACGATGTCGATATTTAAAAATGAGAACAAATCGAACAAATTAAAGGGAATAATGAACAATTTTTAACATTAAAATTTTAAATTAAACTCTACTAAATAATTTAGTGTGTAACATCTATGCAATACCGGTACTGGCATGATTGATTTTGTTTGATTAGGATTTGGGGAAGCATATGGGGTTTTAAGTCTAGCTAATAGTGCTTTTAAGAAATTAAATGCTTAAAATTTGAAAAAAAATCAAACAAATTTGTTGAGTGGTGTTCTTTAGTGTCATTTCATGTTACATGCACATATATATATATATATATATATATATATATATATATATATATATATATATATATATATATATTCTGTTTCTTTCAGATTTATATATATAAATATATTAATTAAATTTTTGATGAAGCAGCGTCAGATAATATTCCTTGCGCAAGTTACGTCTGCCCCTCCCAAACCGAACTAAAGCTTTCTCAAGGCAATAGATGACGGTGTTTGATGGTGAAATTTTTTGTAACAATTCTAAAACTAGTATTTAGGATTGTTGACATGAGTTATAACTTTCATGTTAATTGTTGTGTGTGAGTGTGAGGGGTTTGTAACAAGAAAATAGTTTATCTTACTTGGAGAATGAGAACAATTAGATTTAACAATTAATAAGTAAAAAACAAAAGTTAGTCCCCTACATTATAAAATTGTAGCATGACATTGGTTTTTGAATTTTGTGAAGCTTCGTGCATATCATACATATTATCGATGGTGATTTTTATTTTCTTGTAAGGAAATTTACTACGAAAAATTTTATGTTCTTCGCTATTTTAGTTGACCTTAAGGAATATGGCTCCTTAAGATGAGTGGTTTTTTGAAAAAGTAAATGACAAAAGACACTCATGTGCGAAGCACGTATTTAAAATTAGTGTAAATTAATGCACTGAATGGTCTAATTGGTCTAGGTCATTCGGATTTAAACATCTAACATAACTGTAAATAAATGAGACTTAACTTTGGTAAAAGATTAAGAATTTGTTTGGTTAAGTGGTTAGAGGCCAAAAACATCTCAAATTTTCAAAAAAAATGCATTGATACTTGTCATTTTTGTAAGTTGATACTTCCCCGTCCTAATTTACATGGCATTATTAGATAGAACACAGTTTTAGAGAAGATTTAGTTGTGTTTACTAAATTAACTTTATTAATCACTTTAATATTTATTTTTTAGTTAATTTTTCTTGTTAAGTGGGACTCAATAAAAATAAAATAGGATGGTGCCATAAATAGTTGTCAAATGAGAAAAAAATGTGATATTCTTTTTAGAATAGACTAAAGTTAAACTAAATGCAATAAAATATCATTTAATCTTATGTTCTTAAATATGTCACGTGAAAAGTTGAGGGTCAAAATCATTTTCCCTCCCCAACTTTGTCTTAAAAATCAAACTCTCCCTCAACTTTGAACAATAATCATATTTCCCCCTTTATCTTAATTGACTTTTTAAAATTCCTATTTTACCCTTTATCATCAATTTTTTTTAACTTCTTTAAAATCACCATATTTTCATATTTTTTTTAAAATTCATATGACAAATTTTTCATAAAAAACATATACATTATTCATATAACAAATTTTTCATAAAAATATAAACATTATCTTCTAGGAAAAAAAAGTAAGAAATATATAAGCTAATGATGATCTCTATGAAGTAAATTGGTATAACAAGAAAATAAGTTTTATAAATAATAATCAAAACGTAATTTATTTTACAAGTGAACATAATAAGTAATACTAATTTTACAAACATATTTCAATGCAGAAAATACAAACAATAAATGAAAGAGATAAGCCTCTAGTACCACCCCGAACTATGGTCAAAGTTGTTACGACACACTCCAACTTCACAGGGGTCCTATTATCCCATGAACTCAAATTTAGCGTATTTTTGTCAGTTTTTTGTGCTAATGTGACACCTTTATTACATAAAATGGAGCCCACACCAAAGGTGTCACGCCATCTAAAAATGATTGACAAAAGATATCACGTTAGTTAAAAAGATTGACAAAAATACGCTAAAATTTAGTTTAAGGGATAATGGAACCCCATGAAGTTGACGTGTGTCGTAAAAAATTTGATCACAGTTCGGGGATACTAGATGTTTTTTTCGAATAAAAATAAGGTCAAATTTTAAAGATTATATTTATTTATATAAATTATAAAATATGTAATACTCTATTACTGACAAACACAACTTATCTATTGACATAGACAATAGATAATATCATTTCTTATCACTTGATCCTCATACTAAAAATAAATGTTTTAATTTATCTGTTCAATTTGTGAAATCAAGAGAATTGTATTATTTCTACCCTTTAGTGTTAAATAGTTATATAAAGTTACAGTATAGATAAATTTAAAGTTTTAAATTATCATTAATAAGGTTAATTTAACAAAATATACCTCTAAGTAAAATTTTCTTAAGGATTATGTTATATCAACAAAAAGTTAAGTAATACGAAACGAATTTAGTAAGAGAGTGATAAAACACAAAAATATACGCACATACATGTACATACATATATATATACGCATTCAAGGGTGGGTTGTTTGGAAACAAGTTAATCCTGGATTAGTTATTACAAAATAAGTTGTACTAACATGTATGTGTGATAATAACTTATCTCATCATTGTGGTATAAATGGTGCGATAAATAATTATGAGACTACTTAATACATCTAATTAAACGCAGAATAAATAATCACGAACTTTATCTCTGAATTATTATAATTATACCTCACACCAAACGACTCTTTAATACATATAATACTAAAATAACGATCTTAAAATATAACATTAAATTTGTGATAAATTTATAAAAAGTATTAATTTGCGTATAAAGTTAATAAATTTAAATAAAATGCTAAAAATATTCATGTTAAAAAAATATTCATTACATATAATATAAAAAGATATTACATAAATATAGAATTAAATTATAAGGACAAAATGGACATTACATGAGATAAAGGAGGAAATATAATTATTGTTCAATGTTGAGGGGGCAGTTTAATTTTTTAATCAAAGTTGGGTTGAAAATGATTTTCACCCGAAAAATTGAAACTAAAGTATTTGAAAAAGGATGTTATTCTTTTTTATAACTAACTAAACATGAGTATAGGTAAAAAAAAAAAATTCAAACGGAGGGTGCTTATTGAGAGTTAAATGTTCAAATTTAAATTGAATTAGATCAAATTCATTTTCTAGAACTAAAATTTGGATATTCTAAAATATATATTTTTTAAATAGTTGTTTAATAAGAAAATGTGATTTTTTTTTTGGAATGAATTAAAATTAAAGTTGTGAAAAATGTATTAAAATTTATTTGATTTTTTGATCTTTAACATACTTAGTAGAAAATAAAAATTAAAGTATTCCAAAAAAAAGGATCACCCTTTTATAAAACGGACTAAAAATGATGTAGGTATTTTTGATATTTTCTTCGTACAAAAATGATGTAGGTATTTTTGATATTTTCTTCGTACTAAGTTATATGATATTATTTAATAGGATACAGAGTTTAAGAATAGACTTTGATATATTTGCTAAATTAACTTTATTAATCACTTTAACACTTATTTATTAGTTAACTTTTTTTGTTAAGTGAGACTCAATAAGAAAAAATGTGATGTTATTTTTCAGATAGACTAAAATTAAAGTTATATTAAATACAATAAAATGTCATTTAATTTTGTGAGTTAAAACATGTCACATGAAAATTTAAAATTGAGATATTTAAAAAAAAAGAGAATTTTTTTTTTTAAAACGAACTAAACATGAGTATACATAATTTATTTTTTTAAAAGAAAAACGGAGGGTGCTTATTGATAGTTAAACGTTCAAAATTAAATTGAATTAGATCAAATTCACATTCTAGAACTAATTCAGATTTTAGAAATATACATTTTTTAAAATAGTTGTCGAATAAGGAAATGTGATATTTTTTTTGGGATAGATTAATTAAAATTCAAGTTATGTTGAATATATCAAAATGTCATTTAATTCTTTTGATTTTAAACATATCCTTATCCCGAAGAAAATTGAAATTAAAGTGATACAAAAGAGGGTCATTTTTTAAAGAAAATAAAACTAAAAATGACTATTAGTAATTCTTTTTGAAATAGAGGGTGATATTTGAGAGTTAAATCTTTAAGTTTAAATTGAATTAGATCAAATTAATATTTTAAAATTAAAATTTAAATATTTTAAACATGAATACAACTTCAATAAATTACAATATTTGTCAAATAAATCTGATAAATATACATCTTAAAATATTAATTAAAATTAATTTAATTTAAATTTTGAAAAACATAAAAAATCACCTAAACTAGCACCTAAAAAATACTTTATTTTACACTAAATTGAATTTAAACAACAGTCTAGAGATCATCGAAATTCAAACTTCTATCCTTATACACAGTCAAAATCAAAATTTATTTTTCTCAAAATTCCAAATTCGTATTTTGTTTTTTTACCCCAAAGTATTTTGTCATATTGAGATTACAACAATTATACACTATCACCTTCCACGTTTTCTTCCCCAATAAGTACCCACGTCTCTTTTGCTTCATTGCACAAAATTTACAGTTCAGTTCTTGAATTTTCTCTTTCTATTCAGTTTCAGTCCTTCTGTTTCCATGGTGAAGCTCCGTTTACTCTCCGTTATCTTCCTCCTTTTCTTTAACGCCGTTACTGGTGATTATTTCATCGGAATTAACTACGGCACCGTCGCTAACAACCTTCCACCGCCGTCCCAAGTCGCCGGTTTCATCAGAGACAAAACCACCTTTAACAAAATCAAGATTTTTGACTCTAACGGAGACATTATCCGTGCATTTGCAGATACCGGCGTTTGGGTTACCGTTACGGTACCTAACGGAGAGATTCTGTCAGTTGCTAAACCTACTAGTGCACAATGGTGGGTTGAAGAAAATGTGGTTCCCTTCTATCCACGTACAAGAATTGATCGTATTTGTGTTGGAAATGAAGTTATGGCTACTGGTGATAAGAATCTTATTGCCCATTTAGTCCCCGCCATGAAAGCGATTCATGAAGCTTTGTTAGCAGCTGGAATTCATGATATTCAAGTTTCAACTCCGCATTCAATGGGCATAATGGCCCGCTCCGAACCACCAAGTTCGGGTCGGTTCAGACCCGTATACGATCGGGTCATTTTCGCCCCGATGCTTGAGTTTCACCGTGAAACTAAATCGCCATTCATGATTTGTCCGTATCCGTTCTTCGGGTTTAACGATGGAACTCTGGATTATGCTTTGTTTAAGGATAATAATGGAGTGTATGATGAAGCTACTGGGAAGAATTACACTAACATGTTTGATGCACAGCTTGATGCTGTGTATTCAGCTATGAAGGATTTGGGTTATGATGACGTGGATATCGTTGTAGCGGAAACGGGTTGGCCATCTGCGGGTGACCCGGGTCAACCCGGTGTAAGTTTGGAGAATGCTGTTTCGTATAATGTGAATCTTGTGAAGCATGTAAATTCTGGTGTTGGTACGCCATTGATGCCAAACAGGACCTTTGAGACTTACCTTTTCTCATTGTTCAATGAAGACCTTAAGCGTGGCACTTCGGAGCAGAATTTCGGGTTGTTCCGACCCGATTTCAGCCCCATTTACGACGTGGGTATTCTGCGGAATTCACAGGTACTTTTCGAAAATTTAGATAAACCTCTAAGGGTAAATTAGTAAAATGGTTCAAGAATCGTATGAAATGACGAAAAAGATCCCGTTAGTATATGCATTGATTATATTTTTTGTTGCTAGCGGTAAGGGTATAATTGTCTTTACAGTAATGATTATTGATCCTAGAAATCTCCCGCACTTTTTCATAATTTGATCTTTTCGATTCTTGAACGGAGTAAATTAGTACTAGCCATGGGTGGATCCCTAATCAAAGGGTACATATAATTAAGTGTACTAAGTGAACATACACACTAATTTTTGGAAGGAAGGAGTACTAGTATATGTTCACGTTACATGTAATTATATGATGGCTGTCACGTTACTTTGTATTCACTGATTTAAAATTCAAAATTCAGCCCCCTCCGCCTGCTATGGCACCTCAAGCGTGGAAGAAATGGTGTGTGCCGAGGCCAGATGCAAGTGATGCAGCATTGCAATCGAACATAGACTTCGTGTGTGGTTCAGGACTAGATTGTCAACCGATAAAAGATGGTGGTCCTTGCTACGAGCCTAATACTGTTAGAGCTCATGCTTCTTACGCGATGAATGCTTTTTATCAAGTAAATGGTGGTAACGATTATGACTGCGACTTCATTAATACTGGCCTAGTCTCCGTCAATGATCCTAGTAAGTACTTTTATCTTGACAAAATTGCATGGCTATGAGTCTTACGACTATTGATCAGTTGAAGTATTGAAAGTATAACTTGTGTTATAATTTGTGCAGGTTACGAAGAATGTACGTATGCTGCTTAAAGTGGCAAATGAGGGCCCTAGTAAGGTGCTGGCTCTTTCTTTCGAGCATTGGAGTTAGTAGAATGTATTAGAAAAATATGATAGTAATATTTTGGCACAGTCCAATGGCTTGTGGTGCTGTAACGTTTTGTTATTTTTCAAGCCTGAAGAGTTCAAAGTTAATTTTGCATATGGATATGCAAAGCTATTAGCCTCCACCGTCCTTTACTTGTTTCACTGATAGTGCAATACTAATTTGCCTGTGGATATGATGTGACATCTCATGGTGATTCTCAAATTGCAAATCTATTAGCCTACACCGTCCTTTACTTGTTTCAATGATAGTGCAATGCTAATCCATGAATCAAGTCTATGCAATACAATATTAAAAAAGTATGTGCTCAAAATTGGCTATTCGCGAGGGGCATGTTAAAAATTTATCCTTAATACTAACCTTAATTTTGAGTTGATTATAATAAAATAAAGTAATATGATTTGATAATAAACAGAATAATTTTTAGAGGGGCGATATCCGCAACTTGACTAGAAATTGATATGAGAAATTAGTTAGTGATTCAAATACGTCAACCAGCACAACTCCCCACCCCACAAAAACCCAAAACCAAGTCAACTAATTCATCCGTTAACCTTAACTTGCACAATATTTCAAGGCCTGTGGGTAAGGATCTTACAATGGTTGGAGAGAAGGCAACTAGAGTCACAAATGGAAAAAAAAAAAAAAAACAGAGCGAGAATGGATATGGAAACAGACCAATGGGAAGTTGGTCCAAACTGGAATCTTGAAAATACATAGTAGTATAAACTGAACATACATCTTCATGCCTTGTGGATGGAAAGAAACAATAGAATTTTCAATCATAAGGAGAGAAATCCAGAGAGCCTGGCTAAAGAATTAGCATGCACTTGTAATGCTAGATCCTCTAAGAAGATGCAAGAAGTGTTGCAACAACTAACATCTTGATTATTTTATCCTTTTGTAGAGTTCAAATAGGACTTCTTGTATTGGTGAAACTTGAATTATAACAAAAAGCTGGGATTAGAGCTGACAAAATGGGTTGGCCCAACCTAATCCTAGCGGGTTAGGGAATTAAATGGGCTAGAACGGGCTAGTCCTTTTAATTAAATGGCCTTTAAAATAGTGGTCCAACCTAGTTCTAAGCGGGCCGTAAGTTGGGGTGAGTTGATCCTTCAGAAAAAATAAAAGCAACCTGAAACATGATAAATGAAAATATTGTAAGTACTAGATTATCACCAACTTTTATGATTTCACTTTAATTTGTCCTCTACTAGTTTTTAGCATATTATAGGCATCTTACTATTACCTTTAAGGGTCATTAGGTAGGGAAAGAGTTATCCTGGGATAATTAATCTCGAAATTAGTTATTTCATTATGTATATGGATAATTTATCTCATCATTATGGTGTAAATGGTGCGATAAATAATGTTGATACTAATTAATACCTCACACCGAACATGGAATAAAATAGTCCTTCATTTTATCTCAGATTATTTATCCCTTATGCCTCACACCAAACGATCCCTTAGTTGTAATTAGTTCATTGCATTTACGGTAATAAACAAAGAAATGTTGATTAGCTACAAATTTCATAGAAAAATTCTAATATGGTTAAGATAATAAATATAGATATACACAAAGTATCGATAAAAAAGAAGCAAGATTATAACAGAAGGGAGCCTAAATTTAAAGAACAAAATATTGCATTAAGCGAAGGCAACAACTACTAAACACCATGAGTAAAAACAATTTTTTGAAGTTAACAATTAAAAGTAGCTTACCAATCATTTCAAACACACATTAAGAACTTTCAAAAATTAGTATCAACCAAAGAATGGATAAAAAAATAAGAAGTTAGATAGAAAAGATTGATAAAATTCTAATTCCTAATAAATAAATGATCAATTTAAAAATATTTAATGATTAATTTTAATGTCCCAATTCATGAGCTGGCCTCTGAGGTCGGGCCTAATAAGGCTGGGTTTATAAGTCTCACTTCTAAATGAATTGAAAAAAATTTAATCTAACAACAGTTAATTAAAGGATTAGATTGGACAAACCTCACGGGCCAAGCCTATATTTACCGCTCTAGCTGGGATGTAGATTAGTTGTGGTGCTTCAATTCCCTACTTAATAATAATTAATGCAAGTGATTAGCTATTAAAAAAATACAGAACGAAAATCTTCATGTGGGATCGAGACAAGTGTTATAGGGAAGCTTCACATTTCTTGAATTTTTAATTCTACACTGGTGTTTAATCGCTTTGTCATATTAAAGTAATGGTCAAATCCATCGATAGAACTTTAAATTTGTCTCGAAAATTCACTTAGGACCCTAAATTAAGGCCTGTACCTATTAGGTCCCTAATATTATTTAATTAAAAAGTAAAATATAAGTTTTTTAATTAAAAAAAAAAAATATTATTTAATTCACTGTTCACGCGCCCAAGCAAAAGTATCATACTCTCTTTGCCAAATCAGTATTTTGTGCCTGATAGGTACCAATTTTAGCACTTGAAGGACTTGATAAATACATATCTTAGTTGAAGGGTCTAAATGAATTTTCAGAATAAATTTAAGGTACTATCGATGGATTTGGCCTAAAACAATATACTATTACCTTCCCAAATCCTTTATCGACGGCTAAGGTATTTATTGCTCCCATCTTTCTTTTCTTTTTACTAGTTTATTTCAAATAAAATGTTCCTTTTTTTTATAATTAATAAATTTTTTAATAAAAATATAATATATGATACATTCAAAATCACGACATTAACAAGTATTTTTGTTATATTAACTAAACTTTCAATTTCATATTATAAAAATCATATGTTCTTTGTATTTTTTTAATATCTTATACTCGTTTGGTACAAGAAATTAGAGATAAGAAATAATTAATTTTAGGTTGAACTTATTCATTTAGTTCAAGTAAAATGCATAGAAAAACTCATTTCATGATTAATTATTTTGAAATTATAAAATTATTTTATTTCATCTTGAGAGTAAAATAATTAATCCCGAATAATTTGCTTCCACCTAAACCGCCCTTTTATGTTCAAACAAGACAAATTATGGGAGTTGAAAATTTTTATCCTCTCTGCGAGTTGGTTCACTTGGCCAACCATATAATTCGAAGTTTCTAGTTGTGGTAGTAAATACCAAATTGGCCGCTGTTTCCTCATCTATAATAGTAAGAAAGATGGTTGCCCCCTCTACGTCAAACCTCAAGCAAAATGAATTTCATTTTTTTCTCGGAGATGTTATCTTCTTTCGTTCTCTTTTTGTTCATAGTATTTTCTTTCACAAAGAAGAAAAACAAAGGAAAAAAGCTCCCTCCAAGTCCTAAGAAACTGCCTATTATAGGAAACCTTCATCAACTTGGAAAATTGCCTCATCGTTCACTTCAAAAACTTTCAAATGAATATGGTGATTTCATTTTCTTGCAATTAGGTTCTATCCCAACTCTGGTTGTCTCCTCAGCTGATGTTGCCAAAGAGATCTTTAGAACACATGATGTTGCTTTCGCTGGCCGTCCTGCTTTATATGCTGCCAGAAAACTTAGCTATAATTGTTGTAACGTATCTTTTGCACCTTACGGTAAGCTGTTAGAGAAAATACGTTTTTATTTATTTAATGATATATGTCTTTTACATACTACTTTACGTGTGGTTGTGATTCATTTTTTCTTTTGTATGGGCAAATGTTTGTAACAATGAGTGGCAATATAGACAGATCTAACATTTGGAATTTACCGGTGTCTAGTGCCACACTGTTAATTTCTGATCATAAACGTTATCCTTGATACCTCGTATGTTTATGTATGTATATATACACACACATAAGAGTACTGTATGTGTGTGTGAGAGAGACAGTTTCTAATGGGTGAGTTTGCGGGTGGCGTGACACCCCTTCTTCACTTTGAGATCTGCCCATGTGTGGGTACAAGACTTTGAAATATTGAAGATCTATAACTGCTCAAATATCATGTTGAATTGTATGTCCTCTTATAACATAAATTAAACTTATGTTGAATTATACGTTTTTTTTTATATAAAACTTATATCGTGGGAAAATATATGTTTTATTGACTCTATTATGTCTTCAATAGGTGATTACTGGAGAGAGGTTCGGAAAATCTTAGTGTTGGAGTTGCTAAGCGCAAAGAGAGTACAAAGTTTCTCATCAATTCGAGATGAGGAAGTGAGTCATTTGGTTCAACAAGTTGGCAATTCTTTGAACTCATCTATCAACATAAGTGCAGGGGCACTAGCCTTATCGAATAATGTTGTTTGTCGTGTGGCTTTTGGCAAAGGGAGTAATGAAAGAGGAGGAGAAAATAATGGGGAGAAAATGTTTCATGAAATTCTTTATGAAACACAAGAATTGTTGGGTGGATTTAATATTGCTGATTATTTTCCTAACATGGCATGGATCAACAAAGTTAATGGGCTAGATAAAAGACTGGAAAAGAATTTTAGAGAATTGGATAAGTACTATGACAAAGTAATAGAGGATCATGTTGATTCAAGAAATTGGATTAAACAAAGAGATGATGAAGATCTTGTTGATGTGTTGCTTCGAATTCAAAAGGATCCAAACCAAGATGTTCCTCTCCAAGATAGTCACATCAAGGGCCTTCTTGCTGTAAGTTTGTTACGTTCTTTATCATTATCAATTCTTTCCGAAGAATTTAACTTATATTGTACATGATATATACAACGGTATAGAAAAAAATTATAGGATCTAAGTAATTCAAAAGTAAAACTTTATAGTCTTGAAAATAAAATAGATTACATGTAATATAACCGTAGAAAAAAACTAATGATATTTTAATGGGTAGTAATTACTGGCTCGCGCCGGCAAGAGTTTAGTCGATTCCCTACTCCCTTGCGTGAAATATTTGATGCGACGCCTGGTCCATATTACATTTTAAAAAAAAAAAAAATTATTTTTATAATATCTAGCTATTAATTTTACTACTTTGTTTTTCATTACCTTGAATTTGTTAAAACTAGCTATAGTATGAGTATGACATTATTTTTGTCAAACTAGTATATAGAAGTGACTAGTTTCTAATTCAGGCCTCCATATTTCTTTTGTTTGGCCATTCTCTTTTAAAATTATGTTTGTTGTTTTTTGCTTTCAATTTATAACTGAAAAAACTTGTTGAATCTATAATTTTTTCTTCTAATTTATAAACTGAATATTATTATGCATGAACAGGATATATTTATAGCGGGAACAGATACATCATCAACAACCATAGAATGGGTCATGGCAGAACTCATATTAAATCCAAGAATCATGAAAAAAGCTCAACAAGAAGTAAGACAAGTTGCTAAGGGAAAACACAAGGTCCAAGAAACTGATCTTTACAAACTCGAATACTTGAAATTGATCATCAAAGAAACTCTTAGACTTCATCCACCAGCCCCATTACTAGTACCTCGAGTAACAATTTCTAGTTGCAAAATAATGGACTACGAAGTCCCAGCAAATACAAGAATCCTCATCAACGCGACAGCAATTATGACCGATCCAAAATACTGGGAAGATCCCTTGACGTTTTTGCCAGAGAGATTCTTGAATAAGGAGATTGATTATAGAGGACAAAATTTCGAGTTTTTGCCATTTGGAGCAGGAAGAAGAGGGTGTCCAGGAATTAATTTTTCTATACCACTTGTTGAGCTTGCCATTGCTAATTTATTATTTCATTATGAATGGTCACTTCCTGAAGGAATGAAAGCGAAGGACCTTGATATGGAAGAAGCTTTGGGGCTTACTATGCACAAGAAAACTCCCCTTTGCTTAGTAGCTTCTTATTATGAGTTGTACTAGTAGTTGTGCAAACACTTACCACTTTTTTTTTTTTTCGAATTTGTTATATGTAGTAGCTCCATCTCTATAAGGCACAAGTAAAGTTTGCGTACCTTTTACCTTCCTCAAATTTAATTTGTGAGATTACATATTGAGTACTCTATGCAAACATCCCGGATATAATATTATCTCTTGTATACTACTTGCTACTTTGAATAAATGTAAACTCATCAACAAGACTGAGTATAATTACACTCAATATATTGTACAAAGTGTATTTAAAATAAACAATTTGTTGTATATATAATATATGTACATTGTATAATTTACATCCCATATTGAAGTTTCAAGAGAGTAGAATTTGATGTGAAGACTTTAGCTGTAATATCTAAACCCTTTGACTATTACACCTAGCTTTTGAGTTGAAGTTACGTATCCTAATTCATATTTGGCAAAAATTCAAGTATACTTAGCTGTAATATCTAAACCCTTTGACTATTACACCTAGCTTTTGAGTTGAAGTTACGTATCCTAATTCATATTTGGCAAAAGTTCAAGTATACTCTAATTAGAGTATCTATAACTAACTGGCTAGTCTAAATTTCATATTAACAATTCATAGATAAAATAAATGACAGTTTTATGTATATATATACAAAAAAGAAGGAAAAACTCATAACAACAAAAAGAGATAAAAAAGGAAATTTTAATGTAATAAATATCTTTAATCTTCTCCAACTTTTCATTTATTTCTTTGATATAACAGATCAATAAATATGAATTTATGCGTTAATTACTCCCTCAAAAGTTGATAATTTTTTTTTTTAAAAAAATTGTGATCTACAGGAGAAAGTTGGTAATTCGTGCATACAAAATTCTGGTATATATGATTTACGCAAATTATTTTTTTACTTGAATTTATTTACTGAAATCCTTTTTTGAATCTAATACGCAATAAAAATCGATTCAATTTCAACATAATGAAAATCGATTTTATTATTGGTTTGAATTAGATTTTCGAAATTGAATGCACAATATAAACTTCAAAACACTTTCAAATTGTCAATTTTGTAATTACTATTATTTTTGTATACAATAACTTCAATTGTAATTTTGTGTTTCAATTTTTATTTTTGGAATTTTGAATTTGTTTTCACAGAAGTTTGTTAAAAGGTTATAATCCTTGTTTGTGTTAGTTTTTTTTTTCTTTCTAAATTTCATTTGTAATTGCAATTTGTGTGATATATTCATTCATTATTCTACTGTATATTTCAAAATATACATATTGACAGTCTTTTAATATTTTTTTATGTATATCTATTAATAGTATATTTGAATTTCTGTATATCTGTTAACATAAGTGTATAATTGTATTTGTATGTTTGTTTTAAAGGTTACAAAGATTGTTTTTATTATTTGTATATCTATTGTTTGTATATCTGTATATTAGTTTACATAAATTTGATATTTGTATATCTGTTGTTTGTATATCTATATATACATATATGCAAATGAAGTATACATATATTCAAATCAAAACTGTTGTTTATTATTTGTATACCTGTTATTTGTATATCTGTATATACAAATTTGAATGTTGTTTGTAAACGAAATATACATATATTCAAATCAAAATTGTTGTTTATTATTAAATATCTGTTGTTTGTATATCTGTATATACAAATTTGAATGTTGTTTGTAAACGAAATATACATGCAAATGAAATATACATATTTGTATATCTGTTGTTTGTATATCTGTATATACATATATGCAAACGAAATAAACATATACATATATGTTTATTATTTGTATATCTATATATACAAATTTGAATGTTTTACATAATAACAAATTTGAATGTATATACATATATGCACTCTAAAACTGTATATATCTGCATATGTATTATTCTTCAAAATGTATATGTGAAAGTTAACTGTATATACATATATGTAAATTGTATATACATATATCAAAAGTACAAACTGTATATACATACATACACTCTAACTCTGTATATATATATGCATGCATTATTCTACAAAAAAAAAAAGAGTATACGTATCTACATCTATTGAAACAAAAATGTATATTGATCAACAATTCTGTTTCATGAGAATATATACAAAAAAATCTCGTAATCATTGCCAACTTCATTGCTCCCCTTTTTGATTTAGATACCTTAAAATATTTTTTTCTTTCTGCCTTGCTAGAAGATGCAAAATTCTTTTTTTTTTTTAATAAATCATCCATAAAAAAAAAATGGGGGAGTGACTTACATAATATATAAAAATTTATATTATAAAATTAAAATCCGCAAAAATGAAAAAATTATAAAAACGGGGGAGTGCTCCCTCTTTTCTATTTTTATTTGTAAAATATGTGAACAACGAAAAAATTTAACGACTAACTGACATAATATATAAAAAATTTTAAAAAAATTAAATCTAATGTCAATAAAAATCCTAAACTGGTTTTCTGTAGTGAAAAATCCACAAAAACGAATTATCACAGAAAAATTAAGAATTATATTTTGTCATATTAGAGTGACTTTGTGATACAGGACAAATAACCATCTTATCTTTCGATGACATCTTTAGAGGCCAACACATAGAGGCTCAAGACTTGGTCACCTCGAGGATACGAGAACATGCATGGAGGACCCTTTTGGGCATGTCATTAAACAAATCCGTGTGTGGAAGATTGCGTGGGGACTTACATTTGATGCCAATTCGAGACTACAAGTTATGAAGCGTGACCCCATGATTTTGAAGCACCCTTCATTAAAGGTATTTTGGGGATTGCACATGTTAAAGAAACAATCCATGACCTTCCCTTTCATTAAGGGTATTTTGGTCCATTATACTATGTAATAAGCTAGGTTATATATAGTCTCTTATTAGGTCTTTTCTCTTTAGTTTTATGAAATATGAAAGATTGAAACACTTGAAATCCTCTCTCTTGAGAGAAGACTACCTTAGTATAGTCTTAGTTAGAACTTGAAAAAATCATCCTTAGTATAGGGCTTAAAAAAGTTAATATTGTTCTTTACTTGAAAACCGTTGATCTTCAATAGACAAGTGCTCCTGGAGTTTTATGTGACAGAAGAATGCTACCAAGGTAAAAGATAAATTTTGTAGGACATGAGTTATAAGACCGATAAGGTTATATGATAGTGAATGTTGGATTGTCAAAGTCCAACTTACCCACAAGATGCTAAATGGTTGTAATGTCATATCAGATAAAATAATATAAAAATGACCATATTCACCAGCAGGAGCAAGTAACATGCATTCAGGAGAAGGTAAACAACAACAACATATCCGGTATATTCCCCACCAAATGGAGTCTGAAGAGGATAAGTGTATGCAATCAATACCATAACCTCAAAAATGAGATAGAGAGACTGTTTTTGATAAACCCCGCCATTCAGGAGAATGTCACTTGAGATGATATATTAGACATGTTTTTGCATCGACTTACAAATGCACGGATATGTAGGTATAAAATTATGGTTACGAAAGGTGTTAAAAGGGAAACATGGGGTAAAACTAAAATCATATATCAAAAGCACTTATTCTAAAAATAGTGTATAATGAAACGCGATACTTACTAGTTGAGGATAAATTTTACATTTGTTAGAACTACTATTATTTATTTTATTTCATATATAGGAGGACGATACGAAATGAACTAAATAAAAAAGTGAGTTTATATAATTGATCCAATTTATTTGAAACTGATGTAGTTATTATTATTGTTGTTCTGTTTTAAGTAAAATTTAATAAATCCCAATAATTTTACCCCTAATTACTTGAGAAAATTGAAGGAAATGTGTTTTTTAAGTCTTGAATGAAGGATTGGTGACATTGACTGTCACACCCCTTTTTCGCCCGAAGGTTGAGGTCAAAGGGTTTTTCCAATTAAAGTGACGATATTGAATAGGGATTATTTTATTTACAGAGTCGTCACTTGGAATTGAGTTATGGTGTTCCAAGTCACCTTTTTGAATCCCTAATCAAAAGGAAATGACTCTTTGTTATGGTCTGCGAAAATAGAAGACAAGGTAAAGAATTCTGTTGACCGAGGGAAGGTGTGAGGCACCCCTCGAGTCCCGTGGTTCTAGCACAGTCGCTTTTATTGACTTATCTTAACTTAAACTATTTTGATAGATTATGTTAGTAGGCCTTAGTTCGCTCATTTTTAATTATATCAAAAATGAATGTTTACACCTCTTATGTTAAATAAATTGGTGAAAATTAAAAATAATTGTCAAGTTAATTAAAATATATATATATATATATATATATATATATATATATATCACCCTCGATATATATATATTTACCAAGGTGTATTTTTACATCCTTGAATTTTAAATGCTTCGGAAAGATGCGTATGCCGTATTCTTAATTGAGATAAAATATGTTAAATGTATTCAACAAATGTGTTTAATATTAAAAGGCGTATCTATTTGAAATACGTCTTGACTTTCAAGAAAATAATTAAGTGATTAATGAATTTAACAAAAATCAAATATCTAAATTTATTAATAATAACAAATACTAATAACAATAACAATAATAATAATAATAATAACAATGATAATAATAATAATAATAATAATAATAATAATAATAATAATAATATAAATACTCAGAACTAACTATATTATTTCTAATTTATTATAATCCCCAGATTTTATTTCCTTTAAATTAAATGAAACTTAAATCATATATTATAAGATAAATCAAATACGAAAATTCCCGTAATATGATCCGAACACAAATTCTTGAAAATAAATAAATAAATAGACAATTTAAAATATACAATATCTTACTTCAAGTAAAATATAATATAAATAATAATAAATTTTATTAGTATCGAATTTGTTTATATTTTAAAACTAATTATTAAATAAAATAATTTTTGTATTATATTAACATATGGACACTTAGTATTTAATAAATGTATATATAAAAAATTCTCTTTACTTACATGCCCATTCAATAATCAATTTTCTCTCTCTAACCTTACATCTGTGGCAATAGAAAAGAATAAAAAAAACAACGGTAATCAACAACTAACAACAACTAGATGGAGAGACGGCGACTGCTTGTCGATAGTGAAGCAGTGACGTCAAAACCGGCCTGAAGGGGAGTGGTTTTTGGGTTATCGGCGACAATAGGTCGCCGATTTTTGGAGCGGCAATGGTGGTTGAAAAGGGAACGGAGCCGGAAAAGGGAGAAAGGGGATGACGCCGGCGCGTGGGAAAGAGGGGAAGGGGTGGCGGTGGCAGGAGAAAGAGGGCGGAACCGCGGTGGTTGTTGGTTTTTTCGGTGGCGAAGGTTCGATTTCTGGCGAGTTGGTTCGCTGGAAAAAAGGGAGAGGTGAAGAGAGTGAGCGATTTTTGGTAGATCCAGAGAGAGACGAGATTGATTGCCATATTTTGGAGTTTTCCGGCGGGTTTCCGACAAGTTTCTCGCCAGGAAGTTCAAAACTCACAAATTTTGCTCTCCATTTTTCTTTCTTCTAGTGATTTTTTCTCTCTTTCTCTCACGATCCTCTCTTTACTGCTTCCGATGTAGTGTGTATTCACTGGTTTCAATGGAAAATCGGGGGTCTATATGTGTGTTATGAAATATCCCTCTTTAATTGTGAGAGTGATGGTGCATTTGTGATGTTTTTAAGAGTCTGTGTAGTGTATTGAAATCTTCGTTGGTCAATAAAAAATATTGAGGAAAATGGGGAAGATGGATGTGTGTATTATTGGCAAGTGTATGCGTAAACGTGTATATGCAGATAACAGTATGAAATTGAAACATGCTTATTTTTCATTCTCTGCTATTCTCTTTCGTTTTGATTAAAATCACATAGTATCAACATACCGAATTTTAATCACATAACATATAGTAATAAAGATTCATTTCATCAATCAACCATTCATAATACATGAATCACTTGATATTTTCATTCATATTTTTCATCTATAAACTTTATAACATAAGATGATTCAAGTTAGAATAAGAACCTATGATTAATTTAAACAGAGTAATGCAGAAGCAGTAAACAATCGTCATTGAAAACTCGACAAAAATGAATTCAATTTCAACTTCACTTTTCTACTCTTTTCCTCTCTTTTTTGGTTTTCTGAAATTTTTTCTCTGCTTTTTTTTTTTTCACTCTTTTTATTTCTGTCTCCAGATGAATGCCAATGTACGTAGATAGAATCCTTAAATAAAGGATTAGGAGCGGGAACAGTTATTTTTTTTAGGAGGAAATTTCATCAACAGATAAGGGAGATAGTATTTAAAATTCAAATTATTAATATTATTTTATATAAAAGAATAATAATAAATAAAGTTAATAATAATAATAATAAATAAATAAAAATAAATAAATGAAATAATAACAATAATAAATATAATAATTACTTAGTTTTATATTTAATAAAATATAATAATAATTTATAAATAGAAAAATTTAAATACATTAAAATAGTATTAAAACAACTAATTTATTTATTAAATTTATAAAAAAAAATATTTTTTGAATTAATTTTTTAATATTATTTTTAAAATTAGAATAAAAATTAAAATATCTTGAATTTAAATTTATTTAATTATTTATTTTTATTAAAAATTTATTAAAAAATAAAAAAATAATTAAAATAATATAAATATTTAAAATTGAGGGAAGATAAAAAATCATGTGTCTACATTTTTGCCCCTCTTTGTGTGAAATGTCGAAGAGTTTTCATACAAAGAAGTAGACAAGATATGATTTTTGAATCTCCAATTATTTGAAAGGTAAAGATAAAAATAAAAAAGAAAAATAAAATAAAAGAAAAATATGACCGAGTCCTGTTTTTGAACGTCCTACCTATCCCAGGTTATAAGGAAATCAGGTCACGAGTAGTTCAAAGATAATTTGGTGAGAGAAAAAAGAAGAAGTTAAAGTCGAGTGAGATTCCGTCGAGTTTTCGGTTAACAACTTCTGCCTTTTACATTCAAATGACTAATAAAAAATGAAAAATTATAAATGAAAATTGCAATCTCTAGAATCTTGATTTGAATTTTCATGAATTGAACTTGAAAATTCACCCTGTTCTTCAGGCGGGCTCCTGGACTTCCTTTTTCTTCACCCTGTTCTTCAGGCGGGCTCCTGAACTTTCTTTTCTTCACCCTTTTCTTCAGGTGGGCTCTTGGACTTTCTTTTCTTCACCCTGTTCTTTAGGCGGGCTCCTGAATTTGTAATTTCTTCACCCTGTTCTTTAGGCGGGCTCCTGAATTTGCAATTTCTTCACCCTGTTCTTCAGGCGGGCTCCTGGACTCAAAGTAAATAGTAAAACAGAAAAATAACATCCCATTCTTCAGGAGGGTCCTGAATATAAAATAAATTTCCATTCTTCAGGAGGGTCCTGAGCATAAAAATAAACTCCCATTCTTCAGGAGAGTCCTGTCCCATTCTTCAGGAGGGTCCTGAGCATAAAATAAATTTCCATTCTTCAGGTGGATCCTGAGCATAAAATAAATTCTCATTCTTTAGGAGGGTCCTGTCCCATTCTTTAGGAGGGTCCTGAACAAAAAATAAATTCCCATACAACACACAAAATTTTTGCCCTAGTTTGGAAAAATTTATGTGTCACTGGATCTTAATATATCTCACAAAAAATAAAGTTTACCGTGACCAAAATCCAGCATCGGATGCTGTAACCATGCTTCTTGCATTGAGAGAAGTGTGAAATCGCATCCTTTATCTGAAAACAATTATTTCATCTCTGTTCCAAACAAAGAAAAATTGTGAGTTTTTAAAACATGTGGTGGTTGGTTTGTGGCATTTGGCTTTTGAAGTGGCCGCTCTCGCACTTGCCATGCTCAACTCTTTTCCAATCCATGATAATATTCATTGAATTGTCATACTTCTGACACAGAATTCTGACTACTGAGATCCTCAACTCAAATCATATTTCTGTTGTATAATGTTTCTGAGTTTAGCTTCCAATACATCCTTTAGATTTTCACGAGCTTAAAATGGTCAAATCACAATCATATTGAGTACTTTACTTTTACTTTGAAACGTTATCTCTGTGCATCAACCCTTTGTTTTGCTTTATACCCTTAAAGGAGTTGGTAGTGAGTTTGGAGTCCTTTCTCACTCGACCTGACGTGAATTTGACTCAAAAGACAACAAAAAATTTTTGTTTGATGACAAAGACACAAAAAATAAAAAAATAAAATAAAAAAAAAAGAAAAATACAATAGGCATCTCTTTTTCAAAACAAAGAGAAAACTTATCTGAATGTGGAAATTGATTCTGGTGATTATGACATGCATTTTGAATCAAACAACCAGATCTACCCACACCAATCATTACAACTTTTGTCCACTTATTGAGCTTGAAATTAAGCCAATCTTGAACTTGTTCGTTCTTGATAACAACCTTTCTTCAGCTAGTGGCACCTCAATGGGTTTTTGCCAACGGCCTATCTCCTTTTCATTTCTGTCTCAGCTCATAGTCGTCTTATGATGCCCGAAAGGGTTTTCACCAATAAGACTCTCTTATTTTCATTTTTTCATTTTTTTAAATAAACACCCAAAATATGAAATGTCATGCACTCATAACATGTTTAGCCTTGACATTCTCAAAGATTGATTCGAAGGTCTTTCTTTGGTTATAACTTGGCTTTTGGATAGGGTTAGAAAGAAAGGTCGGCATGAGGCTCAAAAATTTATATAACATTGGGTGAAACATACAACTTTTGGAATCGATTCTTTTAAGAAAATAAATTTTTGCCCCAGTTTCATTTCACTCTGGGTAATTTGAATTTTCTTCTGGTTAGACCGAACCCCGGAGTAGGGCTGCCTACGTATCTTATCATAGCAAGAATCAAGTCAGACGTAGTTCAGGAAACACCATTCTTTTGTTTGATTTTGAATTTTTGATTGATTTCTTTTTTTAAAAAAAAAAAATCAACTTTTTTTTTAATTTTCTAACTTTAATTTGATTCCAAAAGAGGGGTACGAAAAAAAAAACTCAAAGGGGTAAGGAAGGTTGATATATTATTCGGATAGTAGAACAAAATGCTTTCATTATTTCAAATCCTTAAAAATGTAAGTACAAAACATACATAACATAATTGTACATGAATATCATACATAATATCTTTTAACTGCATCAACATTGACCGACATTCCTTCCATTTTGCCTTCTACATCAGTCAAATATAATGCGCCATTAGGTAACACTTTCTTCACCATGAATAATCCATGACAATTAGGAGAAAATTTGCCTTTGTCTTTAATCTGATGAGGTAAGATGCGTCTTAGTACCAACTGACCAACTTCAAAATGTCTATGACGCACCTTTTTGTTATATGCTCGTGTCATTCTCTTCTGGTACAGTTGTCCATGACATACTGACGTCAAACATTTTTCATCTATCAAGCTTAATTGCTCCAAACGAGTCTTAACCCATTGGTCCTCAATAATTTCAGCTTCTACAACTACTCGAAGAGATGGAATTTCAATCTCTGTAGGTATAACTGCTTCAGTTCCATACACTAACAAGTAAGGAGTTGCACCAATTGAAGTCCGAACTGTAGTACGATAACCCAACAAAGCAAAAGGTAACTTTTCATGCCATTATTGGGAACCCTGCACCATCTTACGGATTATTTTCTTTAAGTTCTTGTTGGCAGCTTCTACAACTCCATTCACTTTTGAAAGATAAGGAGTTGAATTTTGATGCATAATCTTAAATTGCTGGCACACTTCTTGCATCAGATGACTATTGAGATTCGCAGCATTATCCATGACAATTATCTTTGGAATGCCAAACCGACAAATGATATTGGAGTGAATAAAATCAACCACCACTTTCTTGGTCACTGACTTAAAAGTCGCTGCTTCCACCCACTTCATGAAATAATCAATAGCTACCAAGATGAACCTATGTCAATTTGAAGCTTTTGGTTCAATTGGTCCAATTACGTCTATTCCCCAAGCCATAAAAGGCCATGGAGCAGTCATTGTATGCAACTCAGATGGAGGGGAATGTATCAAGTCTCCATGTACCTGGCATTCATGACATTTACGAATGAAATTGATAGAATATCGCTCCATGGTGAGCCAATAATAACTTGCTCAGAGTATTTTCTTTGTCAAAACATACCCACTCATGTGTGGTCCACAAATCCCAGAATGTACTTCAGTCATGATTTTTGAAGCTTCTTTAGCATCTACACACCTCAGAAGTCCCAAATCAGGAGTCCTTTTATACAAGATTCCTCCACTTAGAAAAATCCACTAGACAAACATCGAATGGTTCTCTTTTGATTATCATCGGCATGTATAGGATATTTTCCAGTCTGAATATACTCTTTGATATCATGGAACCACGGCTCCCCATCAAGTTCTTCCTCAACCACATTGCAATATGCATGTTGATCATAAATCTATATATGCAAAGGGTCAATATAAGTTTTGTCGGGATGTTGAAGCATCAAAGATAAGGTTGCCAAAGCATCAGCAATCTCATTATGAGCTTTGGGAATGTGTTTGAACTTTATTGATACAAATTGTTGACAAAGATCTTGCAAACAACCTCTATATGGTAAGAGTTTTGAATCACGAGTCTCTCAATCTCCTTGGATTTGGTGGACTAATAAATCTGAATCTCCCAATACCAACAGTTCTTGAATCCCCATGTCAATGGCTAATCTCAATCCCAAAATGCAAGCTTCGTATTCTACCATATTATTGGTACAGTAGAATCAAAGTTGGGCTATTATAGGATAATATTGTCCTGATTCAGAAATAAGAATTGCTCCTATCCCCACTCCTTTTACATTAATAGCTTCATCAAAGAACAACTTCCAGCCTGAATGACAATCTTTAAAAACAAACTCATCAACATACAATACCTCTTTATCTGGAAAATAAGTCTTCAATGGCTCATACTTCCCATCAATAGGATTTTCAGCCAAATGATCCTCCAAGGCTTGAGCTTTCATTGCAGTTCGTGTCACATAAACAATATCAAACTCTGTGAGCAACATCTGCCATTTCGTGAGTCTGCCTGTGGGCATAGGCTTCTGAAAAATGTACTTTAAAGGATCCATACGAGAGACAAGGTAAGTAGTATAAGATGATAAGTAATGTTTAGCTTTTGGGCTACCCAAGTTAAGGCGCAGCATGTCTTCTCAAGAAGAGTATACTTAGCCTCATAAGTGGTAAACTTTTTGCTGAGGTAGTAGATGGCTTGTTCTTTTCTGCCCATGACATCATGTTGGCCCAATACACAGCCAAAAGAATTGTCTAACACAGACATGTACAATATCAAGGGTCTGCCTGGCTCTGGAGGAACCAAAATAGGCCGATTCGACAAGTATCTCTTAATTTTGTCAAATGCCTCTTGACATTCTTCAATCCATTCAACTTTAGCATTCTTTTTCAATAACTTGAACATTGGCTTACAGGTTGTTGTAAGCTGAACAATGAATCTACTGATATAATTCAACCTTCAAAGTAAGCTCATCACCTTTGTTTTATTTTTTGGTGGAGGCAAATCTTGAATAGCTTTTATTTTTAAAGGATCTAACTCAATGCCACATCGACTGACTATAAAACCTAAGAGTTTTCCTGATGGAACTCCAAATACACATTTTGCTGGGTTAAATTTGAGATCATACCTCTGAAGCCTTTCAAAGAATTTTCTCAAATCTTTGACATGATCAGATTGCTCTCTTGACTTAATGATCACATCATCTACATAAACTTCAATATCATTGTGCATCATGTCATGAAACATTGTGGTCATTGCCCTCATGTAAGTTGCCCCAGCATTCTTTAGTCCAAAAGGCATGACTCGATAACAATATGTCCCCTATGGCGTAATAAATGATGTCTTTTCTGCATCTTCTGGATCCATAATGATCTGGTGATACCCCGCTTAACAATCCACAAAAGACGCCAGATCATGTTTGGCACAATTGTCCAACAAAATATGGATATTGGGAAGTGGAAAATTATCTTTCAGACTTGCCTTATTTAGATCACGATAATCAACACACATCTGAACTTTGCCGTCTTTCTTTGGAACAGGGACAATATTCGCCAACCAAGTAAGATACTGGGCCACTCGAATGACTTTAGCCTCAATTTGCTTCATGATTTCCTCTTTAATTTTTAAACTCATGTCAATTTTGAGCTTTCTTATCTTCTGTTTGACAGGAGGAAAAATAGGATCAATTAGCAACTTGTGAACTACCAAATTCGTGCTCAAACCGAGCATATCATCATAAGACCACACAAATATGTCTTTATACTCATGCAAAGCTTTAATTATAGCTTTCTCTTGTTGTGGTTGAACATGTACACTTATCTTAGTCTCCCTAATATTTCCATGATCTCCTAAATTGATCGGCTTAGTTTCTTCCAAATTGGGATTTGTCTTATTCTCAAACTGTTTGAAATCTTTGCTTATATCCTCAAATATTTCCTCTTCATCGTATTCAACCTCCTTATTCATTATTTCAAAATTAGATTAGGTTTTTAAATCTGGTTGACAATTCTTCATGCATGTCATATCATTAGAATCGGCATAGAAAGAACTGTATGATAGAAAATAAATAAATAAAAATCAACTGAAAATAAAACGAAGGGACACTACGCTTTATTAGAAACATAGATAGAAAGAGTTTTAACCTATAATACCAGATTTAAAGTTCTGAATTACAATCCTAGAATGATTTAAATTACAGGGGTAAAAACAAACAAACCACTAAGATTGTAAGAAAAACAAACAAACTACCAAGACTCCTTTATGGATATCAGGGACGACAAACTGCACATCTGCATTGCTGGTACCTTCTCCAATTTCAACCATATCAGCTTCAATGAACATATTCTGAAAAAGGTCACTCAACTCTGTATCATCATCATTCATTGATTCTGCAGCAGGTAACTTGGAAGATCCAACAACACTGAATTTGATGAAAGACTCGTGAAGTGACGGTATCGGCTTGGTAAGTGACCACGACTCTTTCTTACGCTTTTTAGCCTTCTCTATATCTTCAGCAGTAGGCTTGTATCCCAGACCAAAAGTACTAAAGTTCTCATAGAGGTTTACCAGATGAACAATGCCTTGCAAAAACATCCCTAGACCTTTTCCTTGTTCGAAACCATACTTCAATATTTCATTCACTACCATAACAAATGCTGAGGATAATTGTGGTCTTGCGATGAGATTACCCTCGAGGATATGCGTAACAACCACTACCTCAAAAGCTTGATGAATTAACACATTGGCAGTATCTGCTTCGATGGAGAAAACGGAGTAGTCTTTATACATGGATAAGTCTCCTTCACCATGAACAACTATCTCTTTCCTATCATATTTGAATTTGACCATTTAATGCAACGTTGATGCAATTGCTTTAGCCCTATGAATCTATGGCCTTCCCAATAATATATTATATGAAGCATCAATGTTCAGCACTTGGAAATCCATAGCAAAATCTACAAGCCCAATTGTCAATATGAGTTCTATTTTACCAAGGGCATCAGTTTTTTATCCGTCAAAACCCTTGATGCATACATTGTTAAGTCGAATTCTCTCCATATTAACATTCTACTTTTGTAAAGTTGACATAGGAAAAATATTAGCACCTGATCCTCCATCAATTAACACTCGAGTGATGATGGAGTGCTCATATTTTACAATAATGTAGAGACCCTTATTATGTCTGGTACCTTCCACAGGCAATTCATCATTTGAGAAAGTAATCTTATTTGCTTCAAGGATCCTTTCAACAACTTTTTCCAGTTGATTCACTTTAATCTCACTGGGAACACATGTTTCATTAAGAATCCTCATTATAGCCATGCGGTGTTCCTCTGAATGTTTCAATAAAGATAACAATGAAATCTGTGCTAGTGTCTTCTTCAACTGGTCTATAACAGAATATTCTGGCAATTTTATTTTCTTTAAAAATTCTTTAGCGTCTTCATCAGTAACAGGTTTCTTGAACGTCCTTCTTTCTTCACCGCCTTATTTATTCTTTCTTAACTCTACTGGAGCATAATATCTTCCAGATCGAGTTAATCCCCCCACTTCATCTACATCTTCAGTCACTTCTTTTCCCTTGTGCATCACCACAACGCGATCATAATTCCAAGGGACTATTTTGGTATCAACCATAGGCAGCTGTGACACTGGTTTAATAACAATAGGAGCTACGGGAGCTCCTTTTATGATTAAGAGAGGCTTATTGGATCTTTCGAGATTAATGAGTTTCGGCTTTATTTGACTTGATCCAATATTTTCTGAAATCTCTTTCCCCATCACCAAGGAAGCATTCGATGATTTGGGTTTTGCTATCACCACCTCCACTTCTGTAGGCTTTTCTTTTGTCAAATCTACAGTATTTGCTGATTTTTCTGAATCAATTTTAATTTTAATGATCGGCTTAAAGAAAATCGTAGCATCTTCACCGCTGAGTATCACTTCGAGCATATTTGTTTCATTATGATCTGGCAGCGGATTTTGATTGACATTTGGAGCACCTGGACTTTCTACCATAATCTTTTGGGTATTAATCAACTCTTGAATGGCTCTTTTCAGATACCAATACTTCTGTATTTCGTGCCCTGGGACATCAAAACAGTATTCACATCTTCTAGAATAGTCTGAATTCTTTGGAGAAGGATTCAGGATCCTTCTCTCAATTGGATTTAGAACATTCATTTTTCTCAGCCTATGAAATAAACTGGTGTAAGATATTCCAATAGGAGTGAAATTATCTTTTACCATGTTATCCCTTTTGAATTCTACTCTAGGCCAAAAATTAGACCTCAGAGGGCCTCTTTGAACTTGTGAGGCCATTGGATGATTTTGCATTACTGGTGCATGCCACTGCGGGTAAGAAGGAGCCCGAGCATATGGTTGTGTATTGTAAATAGGATATTGAGGGGATGGAATGAAATATAATGGATTCTGTGCGTATGGTTGACGCGCACCTCTCCAATTTTTTCGTGGACCTACCACGACAGTTGCTACATCCTCTTTTATTTTCTTTCCCCCGAAACTTCCTGCACCACTTTAAATTGCCTGTGTTGTTGCTTTCAAAGAGGTCTGGCTGATGATCTTTCCTGATTTGATTCCGTTTTCTACCATCTCTTTAACTTTGATAACTTTAGCAAATGTGCTTCCGATAGTAGAGAGCAAATGATGAAAATAATCAGGTTCTTGTGCTTACAGAAAAATATCAATCATTTCAGATTCTTTTATTAATGGTCTGAATCTTGAAGCCTGCTCTCTCCATCTGACGTCATATTCTCAAAAACTTTCGGTCATTTTTTTCTCATGTTGGCAAGCATAGTACGATCTGGCACTATGTCAATGTTATATTAAAATTGTTGAACGAAATCTCGAGCCATGTCATCCCATACGTGCCAACGGGAAATGTCTTGATCGATGAACCATTTAGAAGCTATCCCTGTAAGTCTTTCTCCAAAGTAAGCCATCAATAATTCTTCTTTTCCTCCTGCTCCCCTTAATTGATTGCAAAACTTTTTCAAATGAGCTACAGGATCGCCGTGTCCTTCATATTTGTCAATTTTTAGCATTTTGAACCCTATCGGAAAATGGACATCAGGAAACATACATAAATCCTTGTATGAGAAACTTTTTGGTCTACCTAATCCTTGCATATTTCTCATACTCTACTCTAGACTTCTAACTTTTCTAGCCATCTCCTCATGTTCCTTATTCTTGGAAATCTTCTCAATCACGATAGGTGTATCGTGTTGATGAACATGATAAGGTAGATTTTGGGATTTGAAAGTCATTTCAGGAGGATATAACATATCATGATTTGGTTTTCCCATATTATTCGGTACTGTTGGTTGAGTACCCGCAGTAGCTGGCAAAACAGAAGTAAAAAGTGGGTTATTTACGACAGATGAATTTGTTGGGCGCATGGTAGAAGTATCAGCAAATCCAGACATATTAACAAATAGGCCAAATCCTGGTGGGTAAAATGGATCACTAGTTTGAGCTAGGTTAGAATTTGGATCATTTGAAGTTGAAAGTCCAGGGATTGAAGAAGGCGGGGCTTGTCCATTCAACCAAGCTTGGTAGATCTCCACCATATGTTTTTATGACTTTATTTCTTCCATTGATGCTACTTCCTGCGAAATCAACTAATTCTGCTCTTCACTATCAGACCCTATGCCTTCTCTGTAGGTCATTCTTCTTTTACCCTTGTATCTGGTGTTATGCGGATGTGATGCTAGTTTAAACTACAAACCAACCACCAATAACTTTATCTTTTTGTGACCAAGTAGCAAACGGATGAGTGTTATATATTTAACACATTATAATGCCACGTTATATGTCATGCTTCTGTATGCATTTTCCAACCTATCATGGAAGAATTTGTGTTTCATCCCAGCTTTTTAGGCATTTTTTTTCAAAAATTATGATCGAACCCTTTGGAGGGTTGCCTACGTATCATGCCAGTACACGAATCAGATCTTACGTAGTTTGGGAGGAGTTTAGCAAAATTGTTTTGTCTTTTTTTTTTGATTGAATAAAATATTTAAAGTGAAGTAAAACATATGTAATATATATAGAAATAAACAGTCAACTTCATTACATTCTATAGTATAAATACGATAAAATAACTGACCCAACTCCTAAAATAAAGCCTACTAACTGACATCTGAAAACTAAAAGACATAATATCTAACAAAAAGTTTTAAAACTAAAAAAAATGAAAAATTATGACAAAGAAAACAACTATCCCTTCAAAGAGACTTTGGTTTTAATATGTCCTCCCAAGCTCAAATATATGTCCTCCAATGAAGTAGTGAGACGTTGTGCGAAAGCTAGTACTTGTGCCAAAAAGTCCTCACGATCCAACTGCTGATAATCCAAACCCATTCTGGCAGTATTTTGTGCTACACTGCGGACCTTCCCTTGAAGGGAACTGAAAGCTTGATCCCATTCCTGGGCCTATCGATCTCGTAAATCAACCATCTCTCTTGCACGCTGTTCACGAGCAGAAGCAACCTCCAACTGTTCTCGCAATATTCCTCTTTCACTAATCCACTGAGATCTCTCTCGATCAAATTCTTCTTGCATATTCTTTTCAACTTCTTGAAGTTGTTGTCAGTGAGATGCGGCAAGTTCTACAACGTGTGACCCCTAGTAGTAGCAAGCTTGATTTGTCCCCAAAGTGCAACCTCAATATTTGCTGACTTAGCTTTCTCTTCAGCGAATTCCCTTTGTTGTTCGTCTATTTTTTCCCTGGCATGCTCTAATTCTGCTCTTAAAGCTTGGTTGGCCTCATGATGTTCTTTCATGGCTCTCTCAATTCCGATCCTGATTGTAGCTTCCTGATCTATAGGTCCTTTAACTGATCTTTCTGGTTTGACTAGCGGACTCGACTGTTCTTCAAACCATTCACGATAATCTGGGTGGACTTCTCCTTTCTCACGCTCTATGACCATCGTTTCAATCCCCATAATACGACAACCCTTCCAAATCTGATGGGCCAAATCTTCTGGAAGTGGAATCTCTGGTCTGATCTCAAATACAAACTCAGTCATATGTTTCGTTATGGGAATTATTTAACGCCTATCTAGCAGAACCCTCAATGGAACATACGGTTGAACACCTCTAATACCCATTAATAATAAGAACGGACGAATGATAGAACTATGTAGACTTACCTCCAAGTGAACCAATGGAGATTCCAAGTGATTTTATCTGCTATCAAAGAACGAAAAAGCTTAACCCAATCTCCAATTTCTTTTGGACATTTATATTTCTCCATCCTTTTCTCGTAATCGTTGATGTGATTAAATCACTCAGGATCGAACCTTGTCAATGTAGGATGTTGATAAAGATGATCCACAATCCACATCTGTAACAAGATATTACATCCCTCAAAAAAACTCTTTCCCTTCTGACAAATAGTCAGAGCACAGTAAATATTAGCTAGGATCATTGGTACCATAGTGTAATCTTTCTTAATGAGTATCTGTACCACTCCCGCTAAACGAATATTAATTTTTTTTCTCTTCTTGGGAAGACCATAGTGCCTAAAAAGGCTACCATGAATGCAAATCGTCTGTGAATTTTCCAAGCCTCAAAACTCCCCTTATTATAAAGTTGTTTACTATGATTTTCAAACCCCTCTTGCCTTCCATATCTGTCATACAAAAATCGCAAGGAAACCCAACCTTTTTTCATTGATTCTTCTTTCGTATTCCGTATGTTCATGAGCTTGCAAAATCTGTTTATTGAAATAAGTCTTGGGGCTATAAGTTTTTTTCGATGCATATCCCCATATCCAACATAGCCCGCTATCTCTTCTAAAGTAGGTGTCAACTCAAAATCTTAAAAGCAGAATACATTATTCTTCGGGTCCTAGAAATTCAGTAATGCAACAATCAACTCCCTATTAGGGTTGATTCTTATGATACTCGTCAAAAAACCCAAATACTTATGTATCTCATCATAATTGAATGTATCCATTTCGTTCCACCACAACCAAAGCTGGAAATGGGTACAATCCACAACCTGAAGCGGTACACTCCTATCTCTCTTTCTCTTTGGACGCTTTCCACGAACAGGGGGGATATTTTATACCTATTGACAGGGACATAAGATTAATAAATATCTAGACTTAGACAAAACTTAATTTATTAATTTTGAAAATAATTTATAACTTAACTTGTAAAACCTACTGCGACCATTATTTGGACTTAGTTGAAAAGAACAATTTTATCAAAAATCAAAGTGAGAGAAACAAGATTGATAATATTTTTTAAGAAAAACACTTATTTAAATTGACTCTATCAAAAACTTTGCTATAACAAACTTCTAGACAATTTTATCTATATGTTTGAAGACAATATTCCCTAAGTACAAAAATAAAATAAAAGGACTCAGAAATAAAGAAAAATAGAATGACCATTTTATGTATGAAGTTGTATAAAATTTCAGTTTTATGACCCTAAAGGTTCAAGACTGTTAAAATTGATGTATATATATATATATATTTCTTGTAAAAACTTAGCTTCATGATCCCTAAAGATTTTGGGCTGTTAAAATACATATTTTATTTTTATTTATTTTGTAAAAACTTAGCCTCATGATCCCTAAAGATTCTGGGCTATTGAAATATATTTTTATTATTATTATTATTATTATTATTATTATTATTATTATTATTATTGTAAAACCTTAACCTCATGATCCCTAAAGATTTAGGGTCGTTAAAATATATATAAAAATTGGACTTGAGAATTAGAAAAATAATTATGAAAGTAATCATATTTTCAAAATATTCCCCAATAAATCTATGAATAATTTTTCAAAAGATGGGGTAGTATCCTGTGAAGGACTTCCTACATATCCCACTAAAATGTGAGAATCAGACCCTCGTAGTTCATAAAAACTCTAAAAGTATATTATTCTAATTTTCCTTTCTTTTTTTTTTTTTAAAAAAAATCCTTTGAAAAATAATTCAATAATTTTGAGGATAATATAGTCTTTTCCATTTTAAGTTGCCTAAAAAGCCGGTCAACAATACAATAAGTCTTCCAAATTAATGTCAAAGAACACGTAGGATGCACATATTGGTCTTTATAAATTAGGTCACCTGTCCTAGATAGACCCGGCCCCTGTGCCGAGTCCCGCTAAGTCAAATGCATATGATGAAAATAAAGTGGCACCTAATAGGGATAACCAGATTCTGAGTTTTCAGTTCTTCTAAGTTTAAATCTAATAGGGATAGGTGTCTAGACTGGCTTGCCCGAGCGGACACTCGAGCCGGGGAAGGACAACTTGGTCGGTAGCAGGGCAACACCGCCTTCGTTGCCAATCCGAACCCCACCTAACATGTGTGACTATATCCTTCATCAGGTGCCTTGACACTCCGGTAATCTCAAAAATAAGGTGGGATGCATATGCTGCATTCCCTCTATCCTATTTCAGAGACTCAGAGGGGGCACGCGAGAGAAGACAATAAATAATATAGTTCAAATAATATCAAAGCGGTAAATAAGCAACAAGTAGCACATAAGGCCAACAAACATAATAGCAATAATAATTAAAGTAAGTATAAGTCAATATAAAAAGCTCTAATTCTTATTATTCCCCAGCAGAGTCGCCAGAGATGTCACACCCCTTTTTCGCCCGAAGGTTGAGGTCGAAGGGTTTTTCCAATTAAAGTGACGATATTGAATAGGGATTCTTTTATTTACAGAGTCGCCACTTGGAATTGAGTTATGGTGTTCCAAGTCACCTTTTTGAATCCCTAATCAAAAGGAAATAACTCTTTGTTATGGTCTGCGAAAATAGAAGACAAGGTAAGGAATTCTGTTGATCGAGGGAAAGGTGTGAGGCACCCCTCGAGTCCCGTAGTTCTAGCACAGTCGCTTTTATTGACTTATCTTAACTTAAACTATTTTGATAGATTATGTTAGTAGGCCTTAGTTCGCTCATTTTTAATTATATCGAAAATGAATGTTTACACCTCTTATGTTAAATAAATTGGTGAAAATTAAAAATAATTGTCAAGTTAATTAAAATATATATATATATATATATATATATATATATATATTTACCAAGGTGTATTTTTACATCCTTGAATTTAAAATGCCTCGGAAAGATGCGTACGCCGCATTCTTAATTGAGATAAAATATGTTAAATGTATTCAACAAATGTGTTTAATATTAAAAGGCATATCTATTTGAAATACTTCTTGACTTTCAAGAAAATAATAAAGTGATTAATGAATTTAACAAAAATTAAATATCTAAATTTATTAAAAATAACAAATAATAGTAACAATAACAATGATAATAATAATAATAATAATAATAATAATAATAATAATAATAATAATAATACAAATACTCAGAACTAACTATATTATTTCTAATTTATTATAATCCCCAGATTTTATTTCCTTTAAATTAAATGAAACTTAAATCATATATTATAAGATAAATCAAATACGAAAATTCCCGTAATATGATCCGAACACAAATTCTTGAAAATAAATAAATAAATAGACAATTTGAAAGATACAATATCTTACTTCAAGTAAAATATAATATAAATAATAATAAATTTTATTAGTATCGAATTGAAACATGCTTATTTTTCATTCTCTGCTATTCTCTTTCGTTTTGATTTAAATCACATAGTATCAACATACTGAATTTTAATCACATAAACATATAGTAATAAAGATTCATTAATCAATCAACCATTCATAATACATGAATCACTTGATATTTTCATTCATATTTTTCATCTATAAACTTTATAACATAAGATGATTCAAGTTCGAATAAGAACCTGTGATTAATTTAAACAGAGTAATGTAGAAGCAGCAAACAATCATCACTAAAAACTCGAAAAAAACGAATCCAATTTCAACTTCACTTTTCTACTCTTTTCCTCTCTTTTTGGGTTTTCTGATATTTTTTCTCTGCTTTTTTTTTTTTTACTCTTTTTGTTTCTGTCTCCAGATGAATGTCAATGTACGTAGATAGAATCCTTAAATAAAGGATTAGGAGTGGGAATAGTTATTCTTTTAGGATGGAATTTCATCAATAGATAAGGGAGGTAGTAATTAAAATTCAAATTATTATTATTTTTTATATAAAATAATAATAATAATAATAAATAAAGATAATAATCATAATAATAATAAATAAAAATAAATGAATGAAATAATAATAATAATAATAATAAATATAATAATAATTAATTAGTTTTATATTTAATAAAATATAATAATAATTTATAAATAGAAAATTTTAAATTCATTAAAATAGTATTAAAACAACTAATTTATTTATTAAAATTTATAAAAGAAAAATATTTTTAATTAATTTCTTAATATTATTTTTAAAATTAGAATAAAAATAAAATATCTTGAATTTAACTTTATTTAATTATTTATTTTTATTAAAAAAATATTTAAAAAATCAAAATAATATATAAATATTTAAAATTGAGGGAAGATCAAAAATCATGTGTCTACATTGACCAACAGATAGGGTCAAACATTATTAGGAAACTAGATCAAGTTAATTGTGGACTTGATTAATATTTTCAAAACTTTCTAATCTTTTCAAAAATACAAATCAACCCAACCCACACCCTCTTCAATCCAAATCAGCCACTCTCTCCTCTCTCTCGACAGCTTCTCTCAACTCTCTTCCAACCAACAGTTCTGCAAAATTTCTCCCTTCAACCCCCGACGACTTCTACCTCCGACTACAAATAGTTGGGGTTCGAGTTCACCTCTTCAATTCAATCAACTTGTCTCCCATCCCTTTCTCGACAGCTTCTCTCAACTCTCTCCCATCCAACTATTCTGCAAATTTCTCATTTCAATCCTCGGTGACTTTAATATCCGACTACAAATAGTTCGGCTTCGAGTTCCTTTTCGACTTCAATCGATGTGACAGCCTTTCTCTTCGGTCATAATAGCTTCGAATTCTTCATCCATCCTTTTCTTCTTTCAAAGGTAAAAATTTATGGCCTTTTTAGTTTTGAAGAAAATGAGGAACTTGAGTCAACTTCTCTTATAGTATTGGTTAACAATTTCAATATTTGTTGCACTAATTTGAAATGCGGTCGGAATAAACCCTAATTTCTGGTATTTCTTCTCTTCTCTTTTCAAAGTGAATTATGATATTTTGTTGTTTGTTGCATTTTTTTGAAGTTTGATTTTTATTGTTTGTGTTTATAAAAACAAAAGGACAATTTGGTTTGATTTGTTCTGTTCTTGGTAAAAATGATGAAATTGTGTTTTTTGTTTAACAAAATTGTGCTACTGTTTCCTCCGACAGATTACCCATCTGGTGCAACATATTAACCATCTGATGCAACAGATTTATCATATGATGCAATAGATCAACAATCTAATGCACCAGAGGAACCATCAGATTATAATTCTGATGCAACAAATTAATAATTTGATGTAATAGATTAAATATATGATACAACAGCTTTACCATATGTTGCAACAGATTAAGTATCGAATAAAAAATTTGATTCAACTAATTAACCATCTGGTGCAATGGAAGAACCATCGGATAAATGATCTGATGCAACAGATGAACCTCCTGTTGGATAAAATCCTACAAACTCTTCCTACAGGAAAAGTCCAAGACTTGAATTTTCCAACTGATCATTCATCTGTCATGATAGACGACCCTATGTTGGAAGAAATCTAAATAATATTGACCGTTGATAACTATTCCAGCAGATCACTCACGTGTTACAATAGATGTGTGACCTGTTGCACAGACCATTCATCTTTCTCAATAGATGAGTGATATGTTTTGTATTGTCGCAACAAATTACTCAGCCGTTGCTATGGATTATTTAACTGTTCCAATAGATCACTCATACATTGCAACAGATGATGTCACAACAGTTGTGTGATCTGTTTAATAGACCATTCATCTATCTTAAAAGATGAGTGATATATTTTGTATTATTACAACAAATTACTCATCCACTGCAATAGTTTGGTTATATGCTGCAACAGATATACTACCTGGTGCAACAGATCGATGATTTGTTGCAACTGTTATTTTATTGTTTTGCTTATTTGATTTACTGTTTTCCTTTTTTAACGATGCATTAATCAACAATAATATATTATTTTATGTTCTTCTTTAATTTTAGATGATATGATTCCCAAAAGAATAGAAACCGAATCAAGTCCAAGTAAAGGAACAAGTGAAGCAGCTAGGCTACATCCACCACTCTATGAGCTTGCTTTACAAGTTATCTCAATCGGGAGTAGAATAGGATGAACACGGGGAGGAGGAATATTTCAAAAGAGATGATGTAGATGCTAATAGCCCTTCCACTGAAGAGCTGGTCAAAGCCTTCAGCATTGATCGTTATCCTGTGAGAATGCAGTGCGATGGTGCCGCAGATTTAACGAGTGATTTTGTGGTTAAGTCACCATGAAAAAATCTTTTGACGCCATCAAAAAAATACTTCGAGAACAAAAATTAGATGCTTATTTCAGGGACAGCTACTTTGGGAAATATCTTGATTTTTCGGAGGACAACAATGCTCATTTCCAAATGAAAATGGTATATGAACTTCTCAAGCGTAGGTTTATGTATGAAAACGAAGATAAGATGGATGAGGTGTGGATAAATTACTGTGGCATGCCTGCTTGTTTTGGTTGGAAGGAGTTTGCCATAGTTATTGGACTAAAATGTTATCCTCCTTCTCAAGTTATACCTATTCTAACCCAAAAAAAGCACCCCGCACACCCAAAAAAGGCAAAGATAAGTCGTGTGATCATGATGACCTAGTGTGCATTATTGGTCCAAGCTTCAAAAATAAAAATTTGATAGAAGCGTTGAAAGGTAAAGGACCTTCAAAAAAGCACAAGCAGTCATTGTGCTTGGTTTGGTTTGTACATAATATTCTTTGTCGAAAGACGTTAACAACAACATAAGCCTCAGTTTAATAAATCTCTCTGAGGATCTTGAGGCGTTTAACAGTTATCCATGGGGGTATGAAAGCTTCAAAATGACTGTCAAATATTTGTTGACTCCGTTAGCGCCAAAGGCAGTCAACTTATATGGCTTCCCATGGGCTTTCATGGTAAATGTTTCTATCTTCTATTATGATATCATTCGTTTTTTCGCTCAATAATGGTTTTGATTTATTGGCGTTATTTTATAGGTTTGGGCGTTTGAAGCCGTTTCTTATTTGAGACAACAAGTGAACTACCAGGAAGGAGTTTCTTGTCCAAGATTCTTGATATGGTTGTCGGTCAAAACTGATAAAAATACAAAATTTCTTGATCTCTTCAACCTCCCGAAGGATGCAGTAAGTATAATTATGATTAATTTTTTCTTTTAATTAATTTTTTTTGAATGATCTAATCATCATTCTAATATATGTATGATTTATGTTAGAATGTGCATCCATCGCTAGTTCCGACCAATCGAGAGTTGAAGATGCCATTTTTTCTTACTTTACGGTCTGTGCAAACTTTATCGGACCCTAAGGTCATCGACAGAATAAAAATAGAATTGTTTGGAGCAACAGCCATTACAAGAAAAATAATTTTGAAGGGTGGGCTTGTAGTTGTTAATGGAGTTGTTGGTGGTGGTAGTGGTGCTGTTGTTGGTGCTAATGATGTTCCTCTTACAGTATTTAAAGTAAACCATTATGAGTATGATCATACTGGTTATACAGATTCTGCCTCTCCCAGCGAATGTTCTGCATACAAATGTCAAGACTGCAGGCCGAAACATAATGTAGTGATTCATGTTATTAATGCATTAACTGCTTCTGTAAAGGAATTAACATCAAAGAGGGGTCTCATTCCATCAAAGAGGATTTTATTTCATCTGCTCCATTAGAGATTAGGGCTAAGAGAAGAAGAAGAGTGATTTCCAGGGCATTATCAGGCATCCAAAAAAGTAAAATTACAACTCCTCTATCTATGTGTTGCACTGAGCAACATACAATGTCTAAAGGAGAGCAGCACGAGCTGAAGAAGGTGAATATATTATATGTTTTCCAACTGAAAAAATAAACAGACACATATCTGTTTTAATAGATGACACATCTGCTGAAAATTATCAAACAGATATATACATCTATTGCAACAGTTGACTAACTTGTTGCACCAGATACTTTATCTGGTGCAACATATGTCTCGTCTATTTTAGGAAATCAAATAGCTCTTCGTTCCATTTTTATTTGTACCAACAAATGACCTATCTGCTGCAACAGATGATTCATATGTTGCAACGGATGGTTCATTCGTTGGAAATTATCACACAGGGTCTGCCTCGTGTAAAAATTTATCCCAACAGTTGATTCATTGTTGCAACAGAAATATAATATGTTTGGAATAATTTAAAATAGGAGGAAAACCTGTTTGATTTGCTAGAAGAGATGAGTTATTCTTTTCCATTTTATTGTATATACGTGATTAGCATTGACCAATTCTGGCTTTTCAGGTGGATGTAGAAGAAGCTACTGCTGAACAGCATTGACAATATGCTACTTTTTTATGAAAATACGAAGAACAGAAAGAGCAGAAACCATATGCAAGCGACAATAAAGATCCACGATGAGCAAAGCCGAATTCCATAGCACCGAATGAAGAACAACTTGTCCATACTAAGTAGATCTTTATAGCTTGAGCCTGTCAAAGCAATCCTTGGTAGTATACTTAAATTGTTGTTGATGTATTTGTTGAGATCTTCACCCATAACAATTTTTTTACATTTCATTTATTCGTTGACTTGTTTCAGCTAATTTATGAAGACTTCGATTTATTTTATTTTGTTTACAAATTTTATTTATTCCTTAGATTTGAACTTATTAATTGAAAAGGAATACTAGATTCAAATATTACAACATATAATGTATCTGTTGCAACAGACGACACATCTATTGGAAAAATCAAATGGATTTAGATATATGTTGCAACAGGTAGGTAATCTATTGGAATTTATCAAACAAGTCTTCCCACTATTGCAACAGATTGACTTTAGATACAAACATCGAGATAATACAACAGATGACACGTCTATTGGAAAAAATAAATAGATTTAGACATATGTTGCAACAGATGGACTTTATCTGTTGCAACAGACGACACATATATGGAATAATCAAACAGATTTATAAATATGTTGCAACAGGTAGGTTATCTATTGGAATTTATCAAACAGGTCTTCCCACTATTGCAACAGATGGACTTTAGATAAAAACATCGAGATAATGCAACAAATGACTAACTTATTACAACAGATAAACTATATAACAGGTATGATAACTGTTACAACGGATGGAGAATCAGTTGCATTATAAAAATTCAACTTTCGTTGGACATAAAAAATTACCACTATGTGTAAAAAGGTTAAAGTAAATTGAATTGAAATAAAAAAGGCGCAACCCATCGACGGTGTTCAGTTCAAACACCTAAAATGAAATAGGCATCAAGTAGACATTTTTATTTTAAACACATAAAATAAAATAGGCATCAAATGTGTCAGTGTCAGTCTGGCACATTTCACTGACTTGCCGTCACTTGGCTCCCAACGGTCATTTTTTTCCCCCCCATTGTCTTATATATTCATCTTCCTCCTAAAATTTAACCCTAAATTTCCAAATCTTCTTCTTTATCGTCATCTTCTTTTATCTATCCAAATTCTTCAAATTATTATTTTCATTTTTTCCAACTGACCTTGACAATGTCGAGCACATCTTCCACTATTTTTTGTGATAAAGATTTTTGATATTGTAAGTGCGGTCATGAAGCTCTGTTAAAGACTTCTTGGACTCTACAAAATCCGAGTTGTAGGTTTTTTACTTGTAAGATTTCAAAGGTAATATTTTTTTATTTAATTAGTTGATTAATTATTGACTTGTAATTGTTTTGTAATTGTGTTCTCTTTTTTATAGAAATTGGGTGGATGCGATTACTTTGATTGGTATGAAGAACGACACCCTTCACAAGAAAATCGTGTAATCTGGGGTTTGTTGAACAAAGTCAAGGCTTCTGAAGAGAAACAAAATCGAGCAAGAAGATACTACATTGTTGTTGTTATTGCTACTAGTTTGGTGTTGTTGGGCACATGGATATTGAAGCCTAATTACTGAAATTTTCATGGTGGTGTGTGTATTTTCTACTGGTTTGTTGTCGATGGGCACATGGATATTCAAGCATAACTGTTGGAAAATATCAAAAAGATTTAGGCATATGTTATCAAATTTTGGTCATCTGTTGGAAATTATCAAACAGGTCTTCCCACTGTTGTAACATATTAGACTTAGATTATTAGATTATTCATAGAAATAAGATCGGCGTAATACAACAGATGACCAACCTATTACAACAGATAACTATCTGCCAGAACGGATTAAAGATATTTTCCAGCAGATTGACAATCTAATCTATTGCATTATAAAAAAACTCAACTTTCATCAGAAAAAATAATTGCCACTACATGTACATGTAATAAAGTGAAGGGTGACTTGAAATTAAAATTTTCTATTTCATAGGCTCTTTTATATACACAGGCTTCAAGCGTCCAGTTAGTACCCCATAATCCCAGACCTCTTGCAGGTTTACCATAGCGTTGTCGCACAGAAAAGTCATTGGCTCAGCCATTTATGTGCCGGTCAGCAAACATTCGATGTGTGCAAGAGCGTGCGAGCCGCTCACTTTAACGGCATCATCTTTTGGAAGGATCATTCCCCTGTTTTGACCTTCAAAATCCCATGATTTCTTCATCAACACTTCTTTTGGTAAATGATTCATCAGTTTATTATCCCTCAACAAGATGGACAACAACACCATCAGTGGCTCCATAAGGAGAAAAAGATTGAAATAATCGACGAGAGGTACGTTAGAGTCATAAACATTGATCTTTCCCTCCTCGAGTAGTATCTCAATAGCCCTATAATACATGCCGTTCACGCTAATGACTGCAAGAATCCTTGTTGCCTCGGTCCAGCTCTTGCCGTGTGGATTTGGCCTGTCCCCTCTAACATATCTTAACATTTCTTCTTCATCCAAGACCAACGTAGGAACTAGGAAATCAAGTCCCACGCCAAGGGATGACGTATTTCCATTGAGTTGATCGTACCTATCCTTGAGCTTCTTGTAGAATTAGAGGTCCATTATCCTATCGACAGCATCATAAGCTTTCCGATATGTTAATTGTCTTTTTTTCATGAGGCAGAGAATTATATCAACATGCAGTGAGATAAGAAGTCAATTTTCAAATAGGTTAGTAATTGTAAAGATGTAATGGATGGTCCATATGTTGCATAGGGTTCTCTGAATTAATAATCCAACGCAACTTATGTAACAGATGGATAATAAGTTGCAACAGAACCACAACCAGTTACACCAGTATATCCAGCTATTGCAACAGATGTGAAATCTGTTGCGTAGATTCTTCTTCATGGGGTAGATTAGAAGGGCTAGGTTAGGAAAAGTAAACTTGCCTTGTCCTCGTACGGCATACGCATATCAGTCATAGACTGCAAGTCTTGGGGGGAAAGGGAGGCCTGGGGTAATCTGGTGCACTTGGCTTTGCATTCTTCGCCTGTCGCAGATCCCTCTTCTCTTAGGCGCCAAGTTCTGTGTATATGTCCACCTTCTTGACTAGCCCCTGAACTTCAAAAGCTTTTGGAGAGGGGGGAATTTCAATTTCTTTTGATTTTCAACCGGAGAGTACTTCTCTAATTGCTCTTTTCTTTCTCCTAACCTACTCTCTAGGAGTGTGTGGCTCCCTCGCTTTGTTGGATGGTATGACACACCTCTTGGATTTGAATTCCTCGATAGATTTAGAGATAACCTCTACTTTTTCAAAGAGTTTATCATGTCTGTACTTGCACTCATCGCATTCGCAATGAGAACACGAGGGTGAAAAGGGGTGAGAGGGACCTGTGTGTTGACACCTAATTTTTGTCCTCTGCGACTAAACTTAATCCTGAGTTTCTTCAATTTTTAATAAAATCAAGATAATTATTTCCTCCAAATAAGAGTTTTGAAAAGTATATTTGTACGTGATTTTGTCACTTTAAGTTGCAATTTTATATTATCATGTTCAATTATGCGATATTATACAATTGAATTACTTAAATGTTTATTCTATGGAATATCAAATTTTAATTAAAGATTATTTTGAAAATAAATACACTAATTAAAATCTTGATTTGAAAATGATCTCCTTCAAAAATGGCTTGTTTGGAGAAATGTTACTTAATTTTATCAAATCAAAGAAGCTCGGGATTAAACTAGTTGCTAAATTTGTTTTCAATCTTGACTCAATTTGGTCAATATATTAAATTAGATTTAATTGAAGTTGATTTGGCTACAATTGCAATACAATTGGCCGCTTAATCTTCAATTAGGTCAAAATTTAAATACAATTGACTAAAGTCTTTATCAATAGGTTATTTATTAAATAGTTTAAACCTAATCCTAATTGAGGCTATGTCTTAAATAATTTCACCCTAGGCCCGATATTTTTCAACACCAGCCCAACAACAAAGCAATTTTAGCCCACCACAAATCCTTCATAACCCGGCCCAATCCCCTTATCTCCTTTCTCAGTACCTTGACCTAATTTCATCCCATAACAAAATAACGATGCCAACTCTAAAAATCCAAATGGTACTGACTCCATCAGCTTCAATAACTCGACCCGTATTTGAGCCCCACTCCAGCTCAATCCGTACCACGATAACCCGATTCCAAATCATGACAGTGACCAACCCATCTTTTTTCTCTTTGTGGATCCACATGAAAATGCTCGAGAATCTTCTAGAAAGAAGGTTAGGCGTCACCTCTAACGGATCAATTCCATAAATCTCGGTAGCATTGGTGTGATTTCATACCTATTTAATGGCTTTCCATTGGTTGTGGGAGGGAATTGGCTTTCTCCGAATTCTATTAGTCCACCAATTCTAAAATTGGTACAAGTGCGGATGAAAAACGGAGGCGAGGGAGAATTTGAATTTCGAATTTCGAATATCCTATTTTGAAAATCCTAAAAATGCCCCAATTCCATCATCTATATAAGAAGGCACTAGGTCACTATTTTAGAGGTTGACGAAGGAAGGGGAAAAATTCTGAGGAGAGAATTAGGGTTCAAAATTCTGAGGTTAGAAGTTCTAGGGTTCGAAAATTTCTTCAAAAGTTTTGGGCTTGAAAAGAGGAAAAAGCCATCTTGAGCGAATCATTAAAAATTTTCTGTTTGAATTAAAATTTTTATTTTTGTATAAGTCGGAGATTAATCGGTGTGTTTCGATTTGACGACAACGACGATCTCTGGTAGTGACTAGGAGTCCAACGTTAGCTCATTATCTCGTCTTGCTGCTCCGAAGGAGGTGAATAGCCCTTACTCTTTATTTTGCTATTGCATTTTCTCTGCTTCATCTTATTTGCTGATATAATCGTAGTATTATTTGTTGGGTTATGTGCTGTAGAGGTCCCAAAGACCATAGGTTGTTGTTTTGATGAAAGGTGTTGAATGTATCGTTATGTTAGGATTAATCTAGGTTCGGATTGCCAGATATGTGGTTTTCTGATCTGTCGTCCATTCTTAGTGTTGCTGAGTAGTTTTTGGCCTATGCTTCACTTGGTGTATGGCTGGTGGTTGGAAGGGCTGGTTTATTACGCAAAGTCTGTTTCTTTTATTGTATTCAACAATTTTAGTTAGGTGATGTTTGGCTCGTAGTCATTATCTGATTGTGTTTGTCCATTGTTATTGCTGGATTGTGGAGCCATTGTTGAGTTAGTAGCATTGTTAGTAGGGCTACCTCTCAAGATCCTTTGGCTTCTCATATGCCAAAAGGACAATAAGCAAGGACCAAAATATACAGAAGATCCTGTGACTCCTCGATGATCGTCTTGACCACTAAAAGCTTATCTTTTTTAGTCTATCGAAGAGCGAGTGAGGATGAGGATAATATGCCCTGCCACACTCCCCTTTAGTTTATGAGTTATGTCTCTCTTTTGGTCTCAAAAACCCGAATTTGGGATTTCTATTTCTCCTTTAAGCTCATTTTCAGTATAAAAACATATTAGGAAGATAAACGTAGTTATGTGGATGCTTGAACGTTGGAGTATGTTTGTAAAAATTAGTCTAATTTTCTTATCACTGCATTGTGTACGGGCTAAGGATTCCCAAGGATCTTTCTTGGTCAATAATACTAAGAAAGTAGGGATGAAGTTGTAACCTTTTCCTTCCCAAAGGATGAAGTTGTACCCATTTCATTCTCAAAATAGGATTAGGGATGGAACAATGCGATGACGCATCGTGATCAATTATTTCCATACTCAAATACCTACTGACAAAGCTTAATATTGTAGATTATTTTCCAGATTTAAATATCGTGTGTCTCATGGTCGAGCACGATTGATGTGTTATAATTGTCAGGGCTGTTTTCCTATACTTTTGAAACTGGTAACCTTATAATTAGTGCTACGACTCATAAGTTGAACTTCAGACAACTCACTTGTCCTAGGTGATACTATTCTTTGCTTTAGGCTTCAGCTTCTTAATATTTGTTTCCTAATAAAATCGGAGAACATATAAGCTCTATATTTTGAGATCCTAGCGAGTCGTCATAATCTTGTCAACTTTCTGATTTTACTGTTATCTTGGTAGAGTCTTGAATAAGTTTTCCTTTATTTTATTACCCATGCTATTTGGATTGATTGACCATGAACAACAATATTCTGATCGTGGATAACCTTCACACGAATATACAGTAGGTTTACGTGCTAACTACCTTGCCACTCATCATATGCTATTTGGTATCAACATGTCATTTACTTTTAAATACAAATAAGGTTTACACTAAGACATCATTTACCCCAATACGCTGTTTGATTATTTGAATGTGCCCTCGTTCCTTATTATTAGCCTTATATACATTTTTTTTAACAAGGATGAGTTAATCCACTCTATGTTTTCTTTCTCTCAAATGATCATGTGTTATGTATCTTATTTCCTTGATTTTATTTTTGTGTTTACCCCTTTAATTTTTCTTCCTTTCTTTCTCGGTTGATCATGCATTAATTTTTTTTTTGTTTATTCTTGCTTTGCATGTGAACTCGTTGGAGTCCAAACGAACCCTTTGCATTCCTTAATGGGCCAATAAGGCCCATCCGTTGAGTCAAACCTAGAAAAGAATCTAAGGTTACATAATGCGGATAAAGGAGGCAAAACAAGAAGGAATGGATTAAACCCCATTACTTAAAATGGCAAAGAGATTAAAATCTCTTTTATTTGTTTATTTACTCATTTCATTGTTGTCCTTATATTTTTATTTGTTTGATTATTTATCCATTCATTTGGGCCAAGAAGCCAAAGTTGTATTTAATACAGGTGGAGCAAGACTCAAGCCAAAGGCTCAAAAATAGTTTAGGATAGGTGAAATGGGTCGGAAGCCCAACTAGACTAAGCCAGGTCTCATTGATTTGGGCCCAATGGCCTAAATCATTTACTTTGTCCCCCCTTCCCATTTTATGTGTTTATTTGTTTATTAGTTTTGTTTAGACTTAGTTAAAATCCCTACTAAGTCGCCTAAACCTATTTTACACAAGTCCTTTTTTTTTTTAAATCAAATCACTACTTCAACAAATTAATCTTTTCAAAAGTTAATCAAAGACGTTTTAAAACAGTCCGGATAACCGCAAGTTAGCGGACGTTTTAGGTGCCTAACACCTTCCTAAAACGTTAATAAGAACCGCTTACTCATAATCTCTTAACTTAACTGAGTTTCCTGTCTTGAATCATTTGAAGTAACTCTCTAAAGGTTTCTTAATTCCCTTTTTCAAAATTAAGTGGTGACTCTCTCAAAAAGTCAATTTTTTTGTCAAAACAAAAATGGCGACTCTGCTGGGGATCTCTAATTAGGTTCTAACCAAATGTTTGATTTCGTCTTTTGATTAACTATTTATGTGTTCATCCGTTTCGATTCTGTAGAGTTTAATTATCGCATCACATGGCATATTCCTCCATTATTTAAACTATTTTGGGGTTTCGTGGGTATCCCAGACCCTATTGATCAATTCCAAAAATGTGTTGGAAATACAAATAGTTTATTAGCACATGAGTCGTCTGATAGTTGTTTGTATTTTCAAACTCAAGTTGTCCGCTTGAGAACCGGTGTTTAAACCCACTCTAGACACCGAGGATAGAACAAAACCAAAACCCTATTTTAGGCATGACCCTAGGATGACCCAATACCCGAGTGGGGTATTAGGCCCATTAAAAAACTTGCCCTACGTCTATTGACTCCAATTCAATCACAGACAGATCATACTTATGTGTTTGAGAAATATATGCTTGTCTAAATTCAATCCATTACCCTTTGGGGTCGGGGAAAGGCTTATCGTTGTCTTCTTTTATGTAGATATGGCTCAATTTCATTCCCGTGAAATATTCAAGATGGTTACCAAATCTGATGATTACCTGAAATTTTGTGGGATTACATAGGTCCAGATGAGAGAAAAATTGTTAGGACACACATTGGGCACCTACCTTCGTTGATCGAAATGGACGCTTGGCCTGAAATGATCCATGTGCTTACGACTTTTTTGGATGATCAGAATATGGTGTTTCGCTTTGGGGATGTGGAATAGACTCCTACCATAGAAGAAGTGTTAATTTGCAATGAGAGTATTGAAATATGTTTCAAGAGAAAGGAAAAAACTAATAAGAACATTTTAGTTCCTGTCGTGTGGGACCGCCAAACAATCAAAGAGGCATTTTTAACTGACGACGACACCTAGCTAGGGGAATGTGATGGAGCAAATATCACTTTTCGGGAGTTTTATCATCGATTTAGAAAATTCAATGCCTTCCACAAATTTGGACATAAATTTAAGTCCGAAGAAAAATGGAAGGATATGAGAGCCTTTGCATTTGCGGTAGGTCTACTCGGAACCATGGTGTTCCCACAGGAGGAAAATAGCACAATTCATCCAAGGGTTGTTACGGTGGCCCATGCACTTTTCTTTGGAGTAGATTACGATTCTACCAAGGTATTCCACAATTTAGCTCCCATGATTGTCGCCGACATATATCGAGCCTTGGGAAGGTGTCAAGTCAAAAATTGTTTCTTTCAAGGTTTCAACCTCATATTACAATGGTGGATGATGAAGCATTTGGTAAAGGATTCGAGAACGGTATAACCTAATCATAAAACAAGGGTAGATATGCTGGCTTCGCACGACATGTGGTTGTTTCTACATAGGTTCAAAAGGGAAGCATCTCACGAATTTTGGTTTACGACTTTCGGGGAATTAAGAGATGACGATGTTCAATGGTCCATTAACTCTCTTCATTCAGGGAAATACACTATTCAAGGGGGCAAGTGGCCTTTTCTAGTGCTTCTCCGTCTCAGGGGGACCCGCCCCTATAATCCTGGCAGAGTTCTTAGGCAATTCCAGATCAAGCTGGAGGCACCACAAATAGATTCCATGCTTAGGTTTTTCATCGAATACGATGAAAGTAAGTCTCCACTCAAAGACGGCATGATAAATGGATGGAGAAGAATAAGGTGGACGGAAGTTACTTTTAGTATTGAGCATGACCCTGAAGTCAACGATACTTACAAGGAGTGGTTGAAAAAGAGTCTCACCAGAGCATTGATTCCAGGACCAAATGTGCCCACTCAGGTTGTGGATGTAGAATCCGAGCATCAAATTCGAATCCACAAGCTACAAGATGAGTTCTAGAAAAGTGAAATCGCACACCGGCAGATACACATAGAGGACGCTTTAATTATACATATGTTGAGGGAAGAGTTGAAAAGAGCTAGGCAAGAAGCTGATGATGCCAGGCAATGTCTAATCAATTTGGATGATAGCATGGCCTCCCAACTCGATAGTATAGGGAAAATAACTTACGACTGCAAGGCAAAATTATGCGGGAGTCATCTTATCATCAATAGGTATCAAATAGCACAGGAGGTAAACAAGTCAAAGAAGGCAAAGGCAGATGAAGGAGCCTCTAGTAACTAGTTTTTATATCCCCCCTACGCGGGAACTTATCTTCTTTCATGTTATTTCCCTTTTTCCCTAAAGATTGTATCCCTTTTTCATTATCTTTAATAGGCATTTATGCCCTTTTTCGTGTCTATATGAGTTGGGGGTTAATGAATTGACTTCGAGGAAGCATATATTTTCTTCAAAAATCGTTAGCCTAAACCCTTGGCTCAAAAAGGGTCACCTCAGCTAGGATACGTGTTATTATAATGTTTTTGTGTGATATAACTGTTTTATGTACTTATGTGCGTTTTGTTTGGATCAAAGGCAAGTTCATCCACTATGTCCTATGGATGAATTTGGCTATGACTCAAGCAACTCTATGTGGTTATTTCCTATCAAATATTTTGCATTACTTATCATATACGGAAACTAACACATCTGCCTTTGAGTTGTTTTACTTTATAGATAATAGAAATTACTCCGCGTTGATATAAGCTGGTAGAACATCCCTACTTCATCCGATCGAAAGCGCACAAAATCCCATCATCCGGGACAATATGATAGCGTAATAGAATGAAATAATTGAGAAACTTGCAAGAAGTTAGAAATGCTTTAGGAGGAAATAAATCGCACTCGAGATTTGGCTAACTTGGACATCACCGTCAATGCCCCCGCTCCAGGAGGACATGGGACTCCACTCCAAATCCCTCCCCTCAGCACACCTATTTACGGGGATTAGCCAAATAACATATTGTCTGTCTCTGCCCCTCCACTTGTCCAAAACAATAATCACAAAAATAACCCAGATGTCTACCATCCACAAAATCCATCTTTAACCCCACAAAACCCATCTTCGAATCCATTCTCCAAAACACATTTTCAAATCTAGAAAATTCATTCCTAAATCCACAAGATTCACTCCCAAACCCACAAAATCCATCAAATCTATCCCTGAATCCACCAAATTCCTTTCCAAATTTGCAAAATCCTTCTCAGAATCCACCAAACTACTCACAAATTCCACAGAACCTTTCCAAATTCCAAAACATCCTCCCCACTTACCAACCAAGTTCTTTTATTCTACAAAATCAAGCCTTCCTTCCAAATCCACCTCAAGCCATCATATCCCCTGATATTTATGAACCCCTTTCGAACCCCGAAATGGACCATTACGACGAGAAGGAGAAAGAGTGGAGGACCCAGTATGAAAGGAATTTACTAGCTATGAAGAAAGAGATCATGAGGATCAAAGAGTCTCATGGATCCAGGGACCATGACGGTTTGGGGTATGATGATTTATGTGTTCACTCGAGAGTAGACTGCAATACCCCAAGAAATTTTTCGTTGAAATTTTATGCATAAACGTGTTGGGTTCTATATTCTAGAATGAATTATAAATTTTCCATGCGGAATGTCTTAGATTATAACCCACCATTGTGTAGAGTATAGAATAAGATTTCCAATGATATATGGATCATCAAAAACAGACACCCAAGAGACAAGTTATGAACATTTCGATTGAACTGTGAATAGTAGTGAACAGTAAAACGTGCAGGAAAAAGTACTGAGGCCTGGCGTATTTTTGCTCCAACTTTAAATGATCATAACTCCTTGTACATAATGATCTGGGTGATCTACTATATATTAACGGAAAGCTCTGCGAGTTCTCTTTCCAATGAAATTAGTTTCATCCAATTTGTTTATCGAAGCGAAAGGTTATGGTCAATCTTCTTCAGCCTATCAAAAGGGAATTTCTGGGTCATCTTCAAATAATCATAACTCCTCGTACACAATGATCTAGGTGAGATACTATATATCAACGGAAATATATGAGAGTTCTCTTTATAATGAAATTGGTTTCATCCAATTTGGATATCAGAGTAAAACGTTATGGTTGATCTACTTCAGACTATCAAAACAGTCCACCAAAGGACAGATTTGAGAATTTATTTGATTTTTAGGGGCGTTTTGGTCATTCTCCCTCACCTAAAATCCGTTCAAACCCTATATTAAAGCCTATTAGAAGAATTATATGTTATATTTCATCAAATTCTCTCAAAAAGAAAATCCTAAGCTCCTACATCCAATTTCAAGAACCTCCAAAGTTCACCATTAATTCTACAAATTTATTCAAGATTCCAAGTTTCTAGTTCAAGAAATCCAAGAACCATCATTCAAAGGCACTATTAACATCTCAAAAACGAGTATCGATCTAAAGTTAATCATTCAAGGTATGTTAGGTTTTTCAACAAGAACTCTCTTTCGTTCTTGTGCCCAAAAGTAATTTTCTTTACAAAGGCATGATTTTTATTTGATTTTTACGAATTTGAAGCATGAACCCATATCTTATGATGATTATTATGAAATCTTGATGTTTATGATTTTGAAAGATGAATTTATATGTGTGGAGATATAAAGCATGAATCTTGAATGATAAATATCATTCAAGATTCATG